>NC_066585.1:195116870-195422018 GCF_024323335.1 Lathyrus oleraceus
TCTTCGGGTACTTCACAATCTTCCTCACTTCCATCCTCGGCTTGGTAGATCGGATTTTCAAAGTCATAATGAACAGTAGTAGAACTATTATCAACAGGATTCAGAGTGGGTATTGTAAGACCCCAATTTTGGCCCTAAGATCCCTCATGGCCCATAACATATCATATCATGGCCCCAAGGATCATTACATACCCTAGCTTCCCTCCTAGTGGGTGGGATACTTTGTGAGTGTGATTCTTGATCACCAAGCATGTATTGCATTTGTATGTCATTGCTTTTTATGTGTTTACCAACCAAATGTACAAAAATATTGTCATCTAACCTTGTTGCTTGCAGATGAAGCAATCATCAGTCAAACAGTCAAATCAGGCCTTGAGCAATAGATGGTGGCCATTCTTGAAGAATTTGGACACCATGATCATTCATAAATAGTTCATATATGTTGTGATATCATTTGGAACCAAGATCCCATGTGCAAGAGGCTTGGAATTCATCAGAACATGGCCCAGTCAAGAAAAGTCAACAAAAGTCAACTGTGGTCAACTGTGGATTTAATCAGTGATTTGATGATTGGAATTGGTTAGAAAGACCTCATTCATGTCTATATAAACCTCATTTGGCATTTCAAAGACCAAGGTTGAAGGAATTGAAGTCAGACAGAAAGTTTCCCAAAATGGCAAGTGGACCTGTAATCTCAGCTGCCCAAAATGGAAAGTTTTTCCCCTCAAGATAACTTCATCATACAAGCTTCAAATCAAAATTTGTCCAACATGAAAGTTGAAGATCTTGATCTCACCTTTCCAAAAAGTCCAAGAACTTGAAAATCCCATGTGTGGTTTGCAAGTTATGGTCCGGTGAATTTCAAAAATGACCCATAATCAGGAGGGCATAACTTCCACATGGAGTGTCCAAATTGAATGTTCTTTATATGCACAAACTCCATTTGACATGTACTTCCATATGGCATAATTGGATTTCTTTAAAAGTGCTCCATGCAAAAGGCCATTTTTGAAGTGAAACAATTAAAAGTGAGGGGCAAAATGGTCCAAAATGCAAAATAGGAGGAATTTGAGCATGAGACCAATTCTATCAGCTTCCAAATGATATTTGCAACTTGTGCAAAGTGAGAAAATGTTGCTGCAAGGCTTCTAACCATTCCAAGGGCATAAAGGCCAAAGGCATTACAAAGCTTAATTTTGCTAATTCACTATTTTTCATTAATCTTGATTAATTGTTGTATTAAGCAACCATATATATAGATAATTGCTAACAGAAATCAGAGGTTAATCATTTTTTCAGAATCTAACAGAAAATCAAAGAGAAAAAACTCTCAAGTTCTCTCATTTTGGCTCCAAGTTTCACAAACTTTTTCTGATTTTTCCTCAAGATCCTTTGATTCTTTGTGCAAATTTTCTGTTAAATCATAACTTGCAGGTACTATTGCACTTCTGTTGAAGGAGATCGAACAAAAACGGTGGCTGATTCTTGCTGTGGTGAAACCTGCATCTTCAAATTGCAGTCGGTGATTCGTATTGATCGGTGCACCTTCGAGCTACCAGAACATCATTACGCGCCTTCTTGATCATCATGCTCAATCTGTTTTGCTGAATCGAAACTCGAATCTCGCGAAATCCGCTACTGCAACTCCAAGAAAGGTTGGAATCGCATCTCATAATCGTTCCAATGTTGTTAGGGATTTGGTAGAGTGCTGTTTGTAGATCGCGTATCAATTTGTAGTTTGAAATTTCATTGCGAATTGGCTGAGTTATCTTCAATTGAAGTTTAGATGCATTTCGTTCTTTCGTTCGATTCATATTGTGTATTAACTTCTGGACGAAATCGAAGCCATGTTTGTAATCCTGAGCTAAAGCCGGATCCAACGGTATATGGATTGTGGACTTTCATCAAGAATCGTCCAAAACCTAATTCTGGAGACGAAGAACACGAAGAACAGCTATGAAGTTCATGAGTTCTGGAAATTTCCATGCTTTGATCTTGTTTCCCAGCTTTTCACTTCCATTCCGTGTTTTAGAACGCCAGAGCCAATAGCATGGAGCCACGTCATTTAGTGGAGACGCTGCGTTTTGGCTTCAGACCATATTATTACTGTTTTGCCATTTCCTTTATTTAATTAACTAAAATCAATATTAAACCTAAATGATATTCAATAAATATTTGAAAACTTCTAAAAATCATAAAATGTCCAATTTTAATCCAAATAATTTGAGGATTTTTTTGCTAATCTCCATTTTTTCTCTATTATTTTTTAGTCATGAAAATAAATATGTTGCTTGGTAGAAAAATTAATTGACATAGAGATATCCTTAATGTATACCATTTTCATATGTTGTACCATTTAAATCATAAAATCACCATACATAATCCAAATTAAATGAAATTTTAGATGTAGGTTCTTAACACTCTCCTGGAATTTTTGGCATAGGTTTTGTAATTTTTGGACCTCTGGTTTTTTTAATATGATTTATAGAACTTGAGTGTGGAAATATGTGACACCATATGATATGTTGAGTTCCCTAATTTTTTTGCCATGCTTCCCCTTGGCCTATGGCCTTGATTTTTTGCATGTAGCACATTTGACATGTTAACATTCAATATGATTTTTTGTGGATTTTTATAATCCATTTTCCAATTAATTTGGATTTTTGTTTGCTGCCTAGCATTTTAGGGCTTTACTTGTGTAACCTTTTGTATATATGTTACCAAATCCACATCCTTAACCCTATGGACATGAAATTTGATAGAGTAGTTCCTAACATGTTAAGCTATCATTTGGCTTTGGTCCTACTAATTTCCCATTTACCATCACTGTTTACCATTTAATTGAAGTTAATGTACATTTTGTAACTTCATTTGATTGTGTTTTTGCATGCTTTGTCATGTTGAATTAATTCCCATAGTTCTACTAGTCCAAATTGTATGAAAATTGACATGTAGCTTGTTGAATGTCCTCTGTTTAGGATATAATTTTTGTGGAATTTTCTATGCTGTTTTGATATTTTTTGTGATGTAATCATTCTGGTTGCACATATGTGATTCAACATTGCTTACTTTGCCTTAATTTGTACATAAAATGAAATTGGTGTATGGTTTGGATATGAGACCAATTGGAGTCCCTTTGTAATTGAAATATCTTGGTTTTGATCATGATTTGCTTGCTGTTTTAGGATTTCTCCATCCTTTGGACCCTAGGCTTGGCCTAGTGGTCTAGTTACTTATGTTTGAGCTTGACTTTGACTTTTCAGGTTAAAAAGCTAATGCCTTAAGGAGGTTGATGCATAATTGAGTTGAAATCATTTGACCATTTGTTTGTTTTGTAGGACTTGGTTCACTTGGTCTTTGTGCTATGCACATGTTGCACATTATTATTTGATTATACATTGGTTGATTCTTATGTTAGTGTTTGGTTTATTGTTGGGATGCTGATTCTGTTTGACTTTTCCAGGTACCCTTAGTTGCTCAGTTCTCTTAAGAACTTGCATTGCTTTGCTTATAAGCAATTAGCATTGAGGTATTGCACCTTCTTCTTCATGTAGTCTGGAGACCCGGCCCGTTATTTGGCCGGGCAAATTGTCTGAAGTCCTCCTTAAGAGGCATTGCTTGTGTGTGTTTATATTTGTCCCAAGCAGGAAAAGTCCTCATTTGAGGCAATTGGTGGATCAAAGAGATAAGTAGCCTATCTCCCACTATTCTGTGAGTCTTCTCCTTGCTCCCATTACATGGTTGTAGCATTGAGATCCAAACCCAAGATCTATCGAGTCAATTGGGGAAAGAGTTCCATCTTTCTGAACTCCCCCACATTCTTATATTTACATGCTCTCTCGGACCTGAGATAGAAGCAATGAGGCACACCCCTCATATCCTTTCATCTGCTTCACCTGAGCCCCTCAATGGCCAGGTTAAGAGCGACACTTACCTATTACAGTGGACTTTCATAGTCAAACCCTTTTTGATTGAGCCTCCTTGTTTGGCTATAGAGTGTGCTATCTGATTATTTGTGATTTATTACTCATTTGTACATGATTGCTTGCTTGTCTTAGGGCATTTACTATCATTCATTGCTCCTTGTAGCATGTCCATACCTATGTGATTTGTTTGATTACCCATTGAGGAACCAGTTATAAGTCCCTGTGAGTTGGCATCTGTTCCCATGACATGGAAGGGGTAGAGTGTAAGACCTCATTGGTCACTCATACCCATTGCCTAGTGCATTCATTTGTGTATGTGAGGATTCATTGTAAGTCCCGGTGATGTGGCATTGGTTTTCCTAGGATCATACTGTGGAGGTTAACATAAGTCCAGATAGATTGGCAGTTGACTTCCTTGTTTTGTTTTTTTGTTTTATTCTGATGGAGATTAGTGTAAGTCCATAGAGTGGCTTCTGATATCCTTACTTGTTTTAGGAGACAGGTATAAGACCATTGAGTGGCATCCAGTATCCGCTTTTATTTACTTTCATCTGTTACCATATTCATATTATTGCTCATCTGTAGCCTATTCCTAAGGACCCACTTGAATCATCTTCTATATGATTTCAAGAGGCGGACCCTTCTAAGAAGTTTTACATTACATTATCCATTCATCCCATTGTGTCCTACCTTTTCACACATGTTTAAAAAAACTTGAAATAAGTGTTGTGCAAACATTCTCACCTCTTTCCAAATTAGAAACTTGGACCTTAAGTCCATGATTTTCCAAACTCCATTTTTGTAAATACTTCATTTTGAATTGACTTTAATCATACTTTGACCACACTTTGTAAATAATTCCAAATCAATTAACTTCACTCATTCAAATGATTTTGTGGCTTTGTCCATGTTTGTCAAGTTTTCATACATTAGTTATAGGTTTGATTTACCCTAGTTGGTTGATATTAATCTCACCTATTTGTCCTTAGTAGATGAATTGTAAGTCTTCCTTGCCTATTATAGGGTTAACCCCTCTCTGGCAAGTTGAAGCCTTTCTCACATGGTGGACTAGTTGTTATACAAGGTTGAGTTTTCTCCCATGGGTAACGTAAAACCTTAGGGCTTGTGTTTTAAAATTGAATCCACTAACTTTTGGAAATTTTTAGCCGAACTACGGCGTTTTGATCCTTACCTTTGATGGAAGGTACGTAGGCAACGGGTTCATCCGTTCGAACACAAAAATAATTAACATGTACATTCTTTTCTCATCATCCCAATCATGTTTGCACATCACTTATGTCATGACAAATAATAATTTTCAAACAACAAAGTGTGAAAAGGGCTCCCTAGGAGTACCTAGGACGTGATGGGTGCCTAACACCTTCCCATTGCGTAATTTACCCCTTACCCCGATCTCTGATCTTTTTATTGGTTTTCTACGTGTAAAACTTCTTAGGTTTTTGTTCGCTTTTTAGCCAGTCCTTAGGATAAATAAAAGTGCGGTGGCGACTCTATATTCATTGTATACATTGCTTATGATTTAATTGATAGATCATATAGCGACGAATACACCGCTACAGGTATGGATCTGCAATTCGTTACGTGAGTGTGTGTAAGAAAACATAGCTTTTTGGAAGATGACGGGAAAGATAAAGAGCGCAATATTTGAATGCAAAAAGTCCATTGATTTATTGAATATGAATATGCTTATGAAAATGACAAAACCCTCAACAAATTAGCTATTGTGCCCCGGGCATAGACACAATGCTTTAAGTTCAATTGTAAAAATTAAAGAAATGCAACACTAAAACAGGCAATAACAATTACTCCTGACTAAAGGAAATCGGGATAGTGTCTTCAGCCTTCCATAGCTATCATGCGTTCCTCCAGCAACTTGTACTTATCATCTCTTGGAGAGTACTGTGCATTTTCATAATCTTCATCGTCATCCTCAGGGTCGGAGAAATCGACATTCTCCTCCTCTTAATCATTCTCCGTCTCCTCTTCCGGACCATTCGGAATTCCAAACTTGACTCCCGCGGCCTGTCTTTTAAGCCTTCTTCCCGGGTTAATGAAACTCACAGCTTTCTTGTCTTTCTTCTTTTCGAGCAAAAGAGCCTTCAGTTCCTCCTGCCCCTTGGATAAGCTTAGCATCATCTCTTAGAATTGAGCATTCTGAGCCTGGAGATCTTTGATAGTTTGTTCGAGGTCCATTTTTCTGTTTAGAAAGTAGACTGTAAGAATATTGATCTTTGAGAACACCTGTTATGCAATGTATGTTATGCTATGCAATGTATGAAATGTTTTCAAGGACTTTTGGAATTTAACTTTGCGTAAACCACCAACAAGAGAGAAATTTTTATTACTAATTTCTTTAATCAATGTTCATTACAAAGGAATAATAATAAAAATACAATGAAAGCTCAAGTCTCCCAGGGGCGACTTCTTTTTGGGCGAAGATATGCATTGAGTCTTCGTTCCTCATTGAGCTGACTGGTAAGTTCTAACTCTTTCTTTCTTTCAGCACGAAACTGGGTTTCAAAAGTATCCCTTTCAACTCTCAACTGGATCCAGGATCTCTTCAATTCTTCAACATCGGTAGGCATATCTGGATAAGGAATGATCTGAGGAGTACCTCCTTCAACTTCTGGTTCGACATTCTGAGGTCCGATTGCAGGATATGGCATGATAAGTTCACGAGCTCTGGCGCGTACCCATCTGAGATAAGGTTCCATAGGAATAGAGTTTTTCTGTCCTAAAGTACTTCTTTTCACCATGCCCCAAGCTCGTACAAACCTTTGGCGGAGACCTTGGGAATCATTGTCATAGTCAAACACAATGCCTTGGATAATTATCTCATGTGGACCATCCCTTCGAGCATAACCAAATTGACGGAGGGCTAAAGCTGGGTTGTAAGTAATGCCCCCTCTTATCCCCAAGAGAGGTACATTAGAGAACTCTCCACAACGTTCGATGAGAATAACATCTTCTTTGTGATGAGGACACCAACGGATGTCTGAATGGGAGAGCGACATTATCCTTTGAGACCATTTCAAATTCTGCTCATTCTTCAAGACTGATTGAGGAAGGTGCGAAATAAACCACCTACACAATAAAGGTACGCAGCACATGAGGGTCCCTTGTCTCTTCATAGTACGGGTGTGAAGGGAATGTAAAATGTCTCCAAGCAAGGCAGACACAGGGTTATGAGTGAGAAATATCTTAATAGCATTCATGTCTACGAATTGGTCTGGATTAGGGAATAACACCAAACCATAGATTAGTAATGCTAGGACGTCTTCGAAAGCGTGGACATCCATAACTTTTAAGAATTCTCGGGCCTTATTTGTCAGGAATTTGGCAAATAAACCCTTAACTCCACTCCTTATTACCCAATTAGCTTCAATGTCGGACTTCGTCATGTGTAAAGCTGCGGCAACTTCTTCAGACTTCGGAACCTTTTCTAAACCACTGAACGGTAGTTGATCAAGGATAGGTATCCCAAGCAGTCTGGAGAATTCTTCCAATGTGGGTACCAACTGATAATCTGGGAATGTAAAGCAATGATGTTTAGGATCGAAGAACTGGAATAGAACTCTCATCATATCTTCTTTGAAACCAGTGGTAACCAAATTGAGAAGAGAACCATGTTTCTTGACGAACTGAGCATGGTCGGGAAGTTCTGACACTAAATCCTTGAGTTGAGGAGAGATTGCTACAAAATTGATCCGGATGGTCTTCCTGGGAGCCATAGCCTTACAAAACAGAGCAAAGTTAAATTCCTAAGTCCTTGAAATGGTTAGTATAATGTTATGATGTCATGATGTTATGATGTTAAGACGTTATGATGTTATGAGGTTAAATAAATAACAAGCACAAGCAAGTCACACAACCATCATTCCTAGGTTTTAAGGCTTGCATGAGTTCCATAGGTAAGTACCCTCCCCACTGAAGTTTGGTTGGTTCAACCTGTCCTAGAATAGTAACCGGGTTCTAGAAGGACCTCCAATCATTGATCTTCCTTCAAGTCCACTTCAGTGCAACACCAAGTGGTTGACCGAAGCTTCCCTAAAGTCCAATCTCAAGGAGTGTAGCATCGAGTCTCAACCAACCCCAGTCGGAACCGAAGTCAGTTATCTCACTACTTTCTAATGGCTAGGATGAGTCAATTAGGGTTCTAAAGGTCTGGTTAATGCTTTGATGACACCACGCGGAAGCCAAATTTTTCCTCAAGTGAACATGAGGAACATCAGGACATCCAAAGTGTCACATTAACCGTAGCCATCATTTTAACCATTCCAGTATACGCCGGATAGTCGCGATGATCTATTGCTACTTACCTAAGGTACACTAGATCCGGGTGTAGGATCTTTCACTCAAAAATACCCTTAAAAGAAGGAACAATTTAAAAACATAAATGATTTTTTAAGGTGACCTCTCTTTGTAGTCCCCAGCAGAGTCGCCAGTTCTGTCATACGGTGAACTGACTTTGTGTGTTTTGCTTTTTATCGCAATGTCGCGGATAGCAAGAGTCGCCACCGACTTTTCTTTTATCCAATAAGGAAAGGTGGAAAAGAACAGGAAAGACCTCAATAGATTTTGGGTTCGGGAGGTACATTATACAAAGGGAAGGTGTTAGCACCCTTTGTATCCATGGTTATCCATGGGCTCTTAATTGCTGGATCACTTATATTCTTGTCTGAAAAGTGTTCGTGAATTGTTTAAAAAATATTTCGAAAAGAGAGTTTAACTTTGTAATGATTCTCGTATGAATGTATACAAAGTATTTATCTCGTTTGATTTTGAAAACGGTTTAGAAAAATGTAACTTGGTAATGATTCTAGTATGAATGTAAACCAAGTGGTGATTTTCTAGGATTTGCAAAGTGTGAGGGGGTGGGAAATGTTTTAGGTTATGATCCAGCAATTGAGAGTTATACCTTCCTAAGGTCGTTATGAACGTTTCCTATCCTTATGAGGGTAAGATTGTCCTTACTATTGAGAAGTAAGTAATTTTACCCTTTGGATATTTAAGGGTCATCGATAGGTCATTGAAGGCAACAGTTGTAAGGATACCTTAGCATTCAAAGGGACGATCATCATTTAACCGTAGGCTACACCGAAGGGTCATCGAGGGACGAAATCATATATTCGAAGGCAACATCCGAGGGACTATGATTTATTTTATGATGATTGAATCGAAGGGTCTTTGCTAAGTGTATCCCCACGTTCGCGGGACACGACCGTAATACCGTAATCATAGGGTAACAAAGAGAGGTCCAAGATTACTTATTTAAAGGCAAAGTTTTACAATTAATTAGGTAGCCGTAATCGATTAAGTAATTAGGTCCATATTAAAATCAATGAAATCAATACATTAAAATCAGCTAGGTAATTTAGGCTTAAATAATTCAGCATCCATCTCCATAAGAGTATCCCACACATAAAGTGGAATACCTAGCCGGCCGTTTCTTCGGGAATATGTAAGCCTTTACACAATTCAACACACGGGTTAGAACATCTAGATAAAGTGCAATTGAAAATTGCACTACAAAGTGAACACAATAGTCATAAAATCAGGCCAAATAATGCAGAATTACAATAAATCTTGGTTAGATAAACATAAGGCAGAACATAAAAGAAACAAAACAGCCACTGTCCCGTTCGCTCCTGCTTCGCCTAGCGAAGGCTTAGCGAATGCTCACTGCATGCTCGCTTAGCGAGGTGTTAGCGAGCGGCTGCGGATTCTGGTTTTGATATCAGTACAATTTCAACCAATTCTATGTCTTATGGCTTTCATTACAGCAATTATATGATTAATCATTTAAGGTATTCAGGTTCATTGGAATTCACATGCACAATCTAATTACATATCAAAAAATTCAACCATGATGCATTATGTATTTAGAGATTACAAATTGGAAGCATAAAACAATAGTGATGCGCAAACCTGTTTACTGAATTGTAACACTTGGCAGATCACGTTGGGCGGCGGCAACTTCGGTGCGGATGAGCGGCCTTCAGGGTTTCTTTACTCGGAATTCTCTGAGGTAGCCTCCAGGGTTTCTATGCCAGAGTTTCCGTCCGTCCTAGTCTGTCCTTTTTTCGTGACTGAAGTGTTGGTATTTATAGTGATTGTGGTGACCTAATGGGCTCAGAATGAGGCCCGAAAATTCTGATGTATCGCAAGCTTCGCTAGGCGAGTATTGTAGCGAAGGGTTCGCTAGGCGAAGGATTTGCTCGCCTAGCGAGCAGGCCATCTGTGACCTAATGGGCTCAAAATGAAGCCCAAAAATTCTGGTATTCGCAGGCTTCGCTAGGCGAAGGAGTTGCTCGCCCAGCGAGCAAGCTAGTTTGGGCCTTTTTTGGATTGGGCCTGTTGTGAGCTGGGTTCTTATTCTTTTAAGGTCAATGTCTTGAACAATAAGTGGGAGTGTCTCAAAAAATGTTTTGCGAGATTAACGGGCAAATTTTGGGGTACGACAATAAGCTTTTGTTTCTCTGAGAGGTTTCAGGTGTGGAAGATTGGTTCGGCGTGTTGTTGATTGTAAGAGTGCAGACTGTTGGATGAATCAATGTTGTTTCCTGAGTCGTTGAGGAGGAAGATTCGAAGTTCATATCAACAGTTTTGACGAATCAGTGTCATTTCTAGAGTTTAATACTAGTGATGAGTGGTTTGTGTCTACTAAGCAAATGGATGAGCCCGTAAAGGATGATGCTGCAATATTTATGATATTAGATTATACGAAGGTTGAAGTTAAGGCTATGATTGGTATGTTACCACTAGTGTGTGATTTTCTATAAGAGTTTCATGATGATATTCGTAATTTGTTGTCAGAGCGTGAAGTTGAACGTGATAGACTTAGTACTTGGTGCTAGTTTGGTGTTCAATGACCCTTTATAGAATGTTTGTTTCATAGTCTATTAAATTGAAGAAGTAACTAGAATATATACTTAACAAGAAGTTTATTCATTTGAGTGTTTTATTGTGGGGTATGGTGGTGTTTCTAGTTAAGAAGAAAAATGGTGGCATGAGGTTATGTGTCGATTATAGACAGCTGAATAAAGTGATGATCAAGAATAAGTATCCACTTTTGAGGATTAATGATTTAATAGATATGTTGGTAGGTGTTTGTGTACTTATCAATATAGATTTGAGTTCGAGTTATCATCAGATCCGTGTGAAGCCGGAAGATATTCTGAAGACTGCTTTCAAAGTGAGATATAGTCACTACAAGTATTTGGTAATGTCATTTGGTGTGTCTAATGCGCCCGGAGTGTCCATGGAGTGCATGAATAGAATGTTTCATTCGTATTTAGACTAGATCGTGGTTATGTTTATACATGACATCCTGATATACCCGAAGTCTGATGAAGTGCATGAGGGACATTTGAGAATTATATTGCAGACATTGAAAGAGAACCAATTGTACGCAAAGTTTTCCAAGTGAGAGTTCTGGTTAAGAGGAGTGAGTTTCCTTGGTTATGATATTTCTAGTGGTGGTATGATGTGGATCTATCGAAGATAGATGTTGTGTTGCAATGGGAGACTCCAAAGTTTGTCACTGAGAATATAAGTTTTCTTGGATTGGCTGGTCACTACAGGAAGTGCATTAAAGGTTTGTCGAAGTCAGCATTGTCATCGACTCGGTTGACTCGAAAGGGTCAAGCCTATGTTTATGTGTGCATTGGGAAGGAAGTTTCTAAGAACTCGATTAGAAGTTGACGTATGCTCTAGTTTTGATTTTTGTTGAATCTAAGTGAGTCCTTAAATGTATATTGTGATGCTTCGAATATGAGTCTAAGAGATGTGTTAATGCATAATAGTCAGGTGGTAGCTTACACTTATAGACAATTGATATTTCATGAGAAGAATTATCCCACGCATGATATCGAGTTAGCAGCAGTAGTATTTGAGATGAAGATTTGGAGGCACTACCTATTTTGGCTATAGATTTGAGGTGTTCAATAATCATGAGAGTTTGAAATATTTGTTTGATCAAAAGGAATTGAATGTAATGAAAAGGATATGGCTCGAGTTCCTATAAGATTATGATTTTAGTCTAGATTACCATCCGCGTAAAGAGAATATGGTAGTTGGTGTGTTGAGCAGGAAGTCCTTACATATGTCAGTGCTTATGGTTCAAGAATTGGAGTTGTTAGAAAAATTCCGAGGTATGAGTTTAGTATGCGAAGGAACTCCTGCCAATGTGAAGTTAGGTATGTTGAAGCTGACTAGTGGTATTCTTGAAGAAATCAGAGAGAGTCAGAAGATTGACTTAGGATTGATGGATCGTTGGGTGTTAATCAATCAAGGAGAAGGCGGAGATCTCAAGATAGGTGAGAATGGTGTCATTAGATTCAGAGTTAGAGTTTGTGTTCCAGGTGTGCCAGAACTTAAGAAAAGTATTATTGGGGAAGGACATCGAAGTGGTATGAGTATTCATCCTGGTGCCACAAAGATGTATCAAGACTTGAAAAAGTTAATTTGGTGGCCCGATATGAAGAAAGAAGTCGTCGAGTTTGTTTATGCTGGTTTGCCTCGAGGTTTTAATGGACTAGAACTTAGTTATTACAATGGTTAAATTCTCGACGTGCGATAATTACGATGATGATATACCCGATGTAGGAGAATTGCCATCCAAGGCGCAACGGAATTTAAAAATTTCTCCATTTAGTGATCCTTACGAATGGGCATGATCAGTGATAGAATCGTTACCTCTTGTGGCGATTCAAACCTTTGGTGCAGATCTCTGATAATGATCAAAACCTTTGATACAGATCCACGGGGCGATCACGAACGTTGAACGATGACAACGTCTCTACTCAGTCCACACGAACGGATTCCTTCAATCGCAGTGCCAGCTGTTATGAGTGAAGGCTTTGGGTGAGAGAAAGAGGGAAACAAAATTCCAAGTCTCTACTTGAATTTCTGTCTGAGTGGATTGGAGTGAAAATGCTTCTACCCAAGGGGTTCTATTTATAGAACCACTTGTGTGGGCTTCAAGCTAAAAAGCCCACTTAAGTGTATTTTGGCCCATATCTTATAATATGCCCAAAATCACTTAAGTATTTGGTACCTTACCATATTTCGTCTCCCACTTAAGTGCACTGTACCTTACGGTGTTCCTTAGTTACTCTATCTCTCATCAATCCGTCCTTTGTGTGTGACCCTATAGGTTTTCGCAGCGTTGGCAATTATATTAAATCACGCATTTAACATAATAAACAGTGAGCGGTATCTAGCAACACATCACTGCTACCCAAGTCACGAAAATGTCATGTGATCTGACAAAACCTCCTGTGATAATAATTATGTGTATAATTACCCCTTTGCCCTTATGTCTATATTGAACACAAGGTATAGACCGTGTCACCCTTGTCCAGTTCAATATTGGGTCCATAGACATTTATCCTGTTACGCAGGATTGGCAAATTCCATCTAGGACACTCATGTCCCTCAGCATGCTTCGTGGAGTACCCATCAACTGTCTTTATGGTTATCCAGTTACGGACAACGTTGGATCAGCAATAAAGCACTCGACTCTACATCTAGGATCCATAGTGGTTTCAGGTCGAAGAGTGGTATACACTATTATCACCATGAGAATAACTTATGACACTTTGCATAACTTTCTATATAGTATTCTCATAGCGGGTCAATCCGGTATAAATATTACTCCTAATATTCATACCTATGTTTAAGACTTGATAACTCTTTATCCATGATCCATGAGATGTGATCATCAGTCTACAAACATAATAGTCTTAATGCTTTAATGTTATCCCACTTCACATTAAAGCTCGACTACGGATACTTTAAGATGTCCTTATGTTTAATGTGTTCTCATGATTAAGTCACACTTAATACATTAAACGGACTATCTATTCCAGGGACTTTATTAATCAACCATAATAAAGAAAATGCCTTTAAATAATTCGATACAAGTACCAAAAGTATTGGCCTCTAGGGCTTACACCAACACCCGACACGGGGTAGCTAGAACGACTTTTGGGTATAAGATTCCTTGAGACTAGTGTAAGCGTTTGTTGACGGTGATTCCCATTCAAGTTGCCTGGATTCCTTATAGATATGAACGAGTCTTCCTGCGGACCTCAGAGAGTGTTAGGGATCATGCCATTTAGTTTGTCAAATTCAAATTAAAGACCATCATGATTGATTTCCGTGAATCTGATTTTAGATATGAGAAAATTCATTTGTGATCTTTTGTTGCATATAGAGTGTGAAGTATTCGGGAATTAAAGTCGAATTCATGCTCAACCGATCGAAACATTGTGGACCTGTTCGCCTGAATATGCGAGATCTTGATTTTTTTGGTTGAATAAGGTTTTGAACCGAATAATCCATGATCACATTCAAAAACGTGGAAAGTATAGGGATTACAAGTTGATTCCTACAAACGACGGAACCAGAAAATGGAGAGGACCGCTGAAACTACGGTGTTACGAAGCTTCCTAAGCAATTCGGTGGAGCAACATCATGGATCGAAGGTTGTGAGCACGGTGTTTCTCGAATTGGAGACCTTAATCTTGAACTGATGTTACCAATTAGTGTCGATCTTGAATCGGTGTAGCTAATCTCCGATGTGAAAGATCAAAGGAGGGATACCTACATGGTTAGTACTCCAATATCCAATTCAGTTTAGGGTTCAAGATAAGCGTAGTGAAAATGGAGATTCAGGATTTTGTACCTAAAACCCCTTATGAAGATGTTTATATCTTGGGTTCAATGGAGCGGGCAGAATGAATCAGACTCGTGTTATTAGGTCTTTGGCCGACACAGAAAAAATTCGAAGTTAAGTAAATATTTTTAAAGAGTCTCTAGGTTAGAAGGTGTTTACAGTAAAAAAGGATTCATATACAAGATCTTTATTTTCAACATTATTTGAATTGTGACTGTACTAAATGAATATGTGTAAATTTGTCAAAATCATTGTGGAAGAACAACAAAACTTCATTGGATAAGCATTGGAGAGTGGGTTAGGCATAAGCGAGAACAAATTTCTGAACCACTATACATCTGACATACTCCTCTCTCTCTCTCTCTCTCTCTCTCTCTCTCTCTCTCTCTCTCTCTCTCTCTCTCTCTCTCTCTCTCTCTCTCTCTCTCTCTCTCTCTCTCTCTCTCTCTCTCTCTCTCTCTCTCTCTCTATATATATATATATATATATATATATATATATATATATATATATATATATATATATATATATATATATATATATATATATATATATATATATATATATATATATATATATATATATATATATATATATATTATTTAGGATTGCATGTTAGATTCAATCTTTTCTTAGAATTGCATGATATTAAGGTTTATCATATTGATAACGACTTCGTAATGATTTTTAGGTTTTGTTAGAATGAGACTCTAAAACTTTCTTACTTTTGATTACCATCGAAAACTGTGATGTTATATTTCTTTCTCAATTTAAAAGACTAATTTTACACACCTCATGTAAATCGATTTTTATTCAATCGAGATATTGATTGAATTCGTGATTTTTCATCTATCATCTGTTATGTGTTTATGATTAAGTGTTAAATTGATTTCGTCCAAAAAGTAATTTTCAAAATATGGTTTTCAAAAAGTAATTTACAATTCAACACGGGGATAAATTATATCATGTATATGGTGTCTCAACAACTCACTGACATTGTAAGATTTTTGGTACATAACAAGGTTCAATAAGTCAAGGAGTTAGCGACCAAGGGAGCCAAATCTAGTGAAATTTTTTCATGCTTATCATACAATGAGTTAAAGAAATTTAATGTAAAATAGGAATTTATACTAAAAGACAATAAATAATTGCAAATGTGGGGATTTCCTGTATCAAATCGATTCTAATATAATATGTACATTTTATTCTTTGTAATTACCAGCCTAGTACTTTTTAATGACAACCCAATGGAGAATGATACATATAATCAAGCTTGTTTTCAATGTGAACGTGAATATATGGCAAGGAAAACACTTAAACCAATAAGATAAATTGATATTTCACATGTATCTCCTTATGGAAACATTATATAGGTGAACAATTTATTGGACAATTCAAATATGTGTCCTAAACATTCTAACAGTTTCAGTTCATCTAGCTAGGCTCTAGAACACTTTTGGGTTATTTTCTTTGAAAAATAGAGGCTTTAAAAATGATTTTAGTGAGTGTGTGATTTATCCATAATATTTTACAAAAATGTCCTTGTATTTTTACAAAACACTTATCATTCAGATATGATCAGAAGAGCTTTCACACTTCCTCTCTTTCACACTCTGAAGCTTCAAGACTTTGTTGAATACACCAATAATATAAGCACTTGTTTGAGTATTCTTGGAGATGGGGCTTGAGATATCTTCAAGTCGGACTCCTTCATCAAAGTATATCACTTAAATCATCAAAACTTACTTCATTTATCTTTGGAGAAAAAATCTTTAATAGACTGTCTTGTGCATCTTTGACCACTCGAGATAGTTGTTGAATTTGCTTAGCGTCATGCTTTATTATTAAGTTGTCATCGATGTATCTCCATGAATTATAATCAAAGATGTATCTTCTTGAATTTTCCATCATCAAAACCATGAAAGCTTTAGGCATGACTTTCTTGACTTTGATCACTTTTTGATTAACCTATACATTGTTCCACACCCTCTTCATCTTCTTTAGAAGCACTAAGAGCACCATCGACACTCAGTACAGTAAAATTAGTATTAGGGGCATTAATCTCTAAAGGTTCAACATGTTGAACATCAGGATTATCATAACTCGCTAATATTGGAGAATCCCCACCACCAGCTTCATTTATACTCTCAAACACATTTTTTAAGTTAACCATGGTAAACGCTAAAGAAACTAATGCATGAGTAGGAGGTGAGACGAAGAAACTGCTTAGAGTAGGAGGAGCTTGGGAATGGGAATGAACAAGGAATTATAGATCCTAACAAGAAAGGAGTATGGCAAGAAAAAAGAATGACCAGAACTTTGAAGAAGAAGAAGAAGAAGAAAGGGTTCACTGATAAACAACGTTCAAAAAAATTGTTTGAAAAGTCAAAGTAACCCTTATATAATTGGATAGATAAACGAATCAACGTTGCAAAATAAAAGAAAATGGAAGGTGAAAAACCAATGCTCTAGATTACACCTAGAAAATATAATGACACTCGAGTACACTCGAGCGCTCTAGGTATAAGCATCACACCCTAACCTATAAACCTAAGGCCACATGCAAAGAAACTTGTGAACTGTCTCGATGATGAAATTGATATTTAATGAAGTTGTCTCTAGGCCTTTTCCACTTCTCAACACGGGATCACAATTAGACATACCCGCCCTAGCTCCTTGGAATACTTCCCATGCACCACGCCATAACAAGCTTTTAGGGCAACAGTTTTGGACCGACCTTAGGCACAATACAAGGAAGACGCAATGTCGCCCCCTACATAAATACTACCACTTGAGCAGAAAATATATGATTTTAGTCCATAACTCACAATATCCCCTTTTACTCAAAACTGACTTGGGCATTAAAATGTCAACCTTGCATGTCTACCCCACACAATTGCATTTGAGCAACTTGCACCACCACCACATCAAGGATCTACATCAACATTTCTGATTTCATAACAAAATAAATATGAACATAACCAAATGTGAACAAGCTGGATATTTCTCAAGTCTCTTGAGGTCTATCGTGGTCGTTAAGACTTTAGACTCAATTAAAACACATTAAAATTAGTAAATTGGATATTACGATCATGTTCCATACCAATAATGACATTAATATAATAGATTGGATATTGCAAAACCGTTGTCTAAAGAAGTATGTGTATATAGATATATGGGCAACTAAACATGTCTCGAAATAAAAGACATTGAGTCAAACATGGGTGCGACAACCACCCAATATGCTCCGATTAATAGGAATATTGTTTGATTATATATATATATATATATTACAAATTTTATCTTTTATTTTATTTTATTTTGATGAAATTCAATATTTTGTTGTTCAACACCCTCACACATTATATGTACCTAACGTTCTTTGAAGTAATCAAAAAGTTCATTGAAGAAAAAAATTAATGTTAAGAGCTATTAATTGAAGTCTTAATAAATTTCAAGTCGATTATTCATTATATTGTACATGGTAAGAATATTCATTATTTTAAAAATGTTTTATAAAAAGATGATACATTTATTCTTCAAAATAGTCTCTATAAAATATAAAAAAGACTAAATATAAATCTTAATTTTAAAGGTCTTTATCTTAAGCATATTATAGTATGAACTTAAAAAATAGAAAGTCCAATATGCGAGCTGCACATGTATCGTGGCGGTGGTTGTTAAGGGGGCCATGGACAGCACATTGCTTGCTTAGAGACGTGAATCTTATCCCATCCTTTACGGCATTATGATTACCGTCCGGTGCTTTCTTTATTCCTTAGACTGGATAAACCCATTATAATTATAATAATAACTAACTGCCTCAAGACCATAACTTCTTTAGCCTAATAACATACATGATACACCAATCCCAATCAGTCACCTTTTTATGCTACTGCTTCTTTACAAATTATACATCTTGTTTTATGCCGTCTTCAAGGCGCACGAAAAAGTTCAATACCATTATACCAGTATCAAATCCACAAGTTAACAAATTGTTTTGAACTACAATACATCCAGCTCAATTATTATATACTACTAAATAAGTGCCTAAAGAGCATAAGTTCTTTAGCCTAATAACATACATATACAACAACCCAATCAGTCCCATTTCTTATGCTTACACCTATGCAGTGCTTCTTTACAAATAAACTCAACTCAATTGCTAGTTCAGATTCAGAAGAAGATAAAACACAGGACAAAGCATAAAAACAGAAAAAATGATATTCTATTCAACGATTTGTTTGCCAGCATCTCTTGCCTTCTCCAACTAGAGCTACTACTTCCCATGACATGACCAGAATTTTCCGAGTTACCAAAGATAAAGTGTGGAAATACTGGTGTCACAAGATTCAGCATTTGAGCTGCTGTGTCATTCTCTTGGTTAGTATTTTGACTCTGATAAGGATTACGATACGGAAGCTGCTGCTGCTGCTGATGACCCCTTTGAGGCAATGTTGCCATTGCAAACAGAGATTGAATTCCTGAAGCAGGTGGCCTTGGTGGTATAGAAACATCCTGAAGCGTAGTTTTCCGGTCGTGAATCGCGGTCTGGCCTCTGCCGTAGAGAGGGACCATTTTGGTGTGAGATATTTCATGTTTGCAAACTGGACACTGTGGTGGCTCATCAGGTGCAAGAGAAGCACTTTGCACATAGAGCCATTTGTAGATGCAGGACCAACAGAACAGGTGACCACAGAGTGTCACTACTGGTTCATGTGCAAAATCTAAACAGATGTTGCAATCAAAACAACTCTCACAGTTCTTCTCTGTCTCTGTCATGGAACTTCCAATGGAATTCCATTCTTTGGAAAAGACATCTTCATGCTCAAACTCCATTAATTAATTAATTAGTGTTTCTGTTAGCCCTGAATATACAAGAGATTAATCACAAAATCAAAGAAAGTTTGGGCATTAAGTTCATAGATGCTATTAAACAAGAAAAGAATAACTAGCTTACGTGTCTGAACTAAGAGTGATGAACAATGTCAAAAATACAAAAGTAGAAATCAGATCTAAGTCTAACTAATTACTGCTCACATATTCACATCCAAAAAAAATGATCATAACATTTGTATACATTAATTAAAGCACATAGAAGGAAAACGAGTATAGCTTTTCACGAAATTCTTAGCAATAAAGAATGAATATTAAAGAAGCACAAGCAAAGAAACAAAGTCATCAGGTTTAAGTGTGAGAGACATACCAGAGAGAGGGAGAGAGAAAGGAAGAAGATGTGGGTGGGTTCACTCACTGTTCTTGAGACAAGACCTGGCGCATTCTTTAGTTATATACTTATATTTATAGAAAAGTGTTATCGGATACTCATTTTTTGTACTCTTCTTATTTAACATATAAGCACCTTTTTGATTAAAAAAAAACAACATATAAGCACTTTTCTTTTTTCAGCTCAGATATCCCTCACATAGGAGAGGATGATCCATTCAACATCTTATTTTCTCTCTTCACATAAAATCTTAATATATATATATATATATATATACATATATATATATATATATATATATATATATATATATATATATATATATATATATATATATATATATATATATATATATATCTCAACCCTTATGATTAATGATGGATTAATGGATGTTAAATTTATTGTCTCTCACTAAGTTATTTTATTATCTATAATAATTTCTATGATATATTTCATTGTGTAAAGAGACACTTATAAAAAAAAATATAGTATCTTTCATTTTTCTCTTTGAATTTTAATCATTTTTTTATTTCATAACATGTAGACACAAAAAAGTTAGAATATAGTATTTTTTTATCTTTTTCTTTAAACTTTGGTCATCTTTCTCTTTATTTTATTATCCGGGAGCATGAAGTTCCAAAATTTTGAAGCTTATAGTTTTAGTTTCTTTTAGTTAGCCACGATATATTAGTAATTATACCTATTATGTCTTGAATGATTAGAAAAATATCAATGATTCGGGTTGTACTTCTTATTTAAACCCAAAAACATTTGTAGATTATGCCTTTCAAAAAGTAACTTAATATTTCAGATTCCTAAGCATAGTCTTTGTACAAAAACATTTGATGACATCTCGTGTAATCATCTTCAAAAATAAGGTGATTCACCTTATATATAATCATAATTTTTTTTTAAAACTATCGCGACTTAAAAAATACCTTGAACGCTCGCACGCTCGATATGATAACGAGTCGTTATTGAATTTTATTTATTTCAAAAAAAAGAAAAATATCGATAAAATCCTTAAAAAAAAGAAAATGGTCGTCGCAACAAAATTTAGGTTCGGGAGTCGATTATGCAAGGGAAAAGTAATATCACTCATCACACCTGTTGTACTCAGCGAGAATCATTTAGTTAGATTTGCGATTAGAATGTTAGTTTTCGTTATTTGTTTTCTTCAAATTATTGAAAATTTTAAAAGGAAAAAGAAAAGGTTGCAAACATGTTTTTATTAGGGTGTTTGACAAGATTGCGAGTTTTGCTCCTACGTATCCTCAGGTGCGATAAGGAATTCAAAGCTACGTAATTTTGACAATACAAAGATATTTGTTTAGGTTTTTTGTTATAGTGTTTGACGAGACGTTGAATGTCATTCATACGTATCCTCAGGTGTGATAAAGAATTCAAAGCTACGTAATTCTGGCAAGACAAAGATATTTGTTTAGGTTTTTTGTTATAGTGTTTGACGAGACGTTGGATCTCATTCATACGTATCCCCGAGTGCGATGGGGAACTCAAAACTATGTAGTTCTTGGTAGAAAATGAGTATTGGTTGATTGATTTTAGCCAACGAATGTTTAGATCGCATTCTAGCGGTTAAATGTTGTTTGTGCTCGCAATTGGAGGTTTAAGCGTTTGTTTGTACTACGGTCTAACGGACTAAACAATGTTCGTTTGTGAAAAGGTTTTCAATCGTGCGAGGGCGTAAAAAAAAATAATTTGATCGGTGTTCGAGCTGCGGTATAACGGCGAGCAATCAAAAGTTAAGTTGGAAGTATTCCGGGTTTTATCGTATCCACAAGGATCAGTGCGATATCAAATGTCGTTCAACGGTCTCTACATTTCTAAGCTTGTTGAAGGGTTTGAAAGCGTACATATGTGAAAAGTAAAACATATGCATAAGTAATTAAAGTAACAGAGAGAACTCGACAGGAATGAATTTCATCCACCTATCTAATACACAAATTTATCAATCAGTTGTACATAACCTAAAACACTCATCAATATCATCATGTATCCCTCACATCAATGTTCATGTCTAAAGCGTTGACGAGAGTTCTACCATATTATTTAATTGATGATCTCTCAACCTATTAAACAATACGAAGCATTAAGAATCGATACTCACGGTGAATGTTAGATCTAAATCTATGTATAGAGTTTAGAATCTAATAGATATTCATCTTAGATCAAGATCTGAAGAGTATTTCTCAATAGCGGTTCAAATCCAAATATAAAACAAGTAAACAAAGATGTCATCGATATAGATTCATAAAATAGATCGTATACAACGTCATGATCAATAAATATACATACTATCAAAGTAAAATTACATACAAACCCCCAACAAGAAAGGTACAAAGAGAAGAAGGAAGATGAAGAAGAATCTCCCGTCGTGTCCAACTGATTGATGCAAATCCAACTCCAGATCTTCAAGATGCAACCCCTAATGTTGTTTATAAGCTACTCTCCACAAAGAATTATGTTGATGGAAATGGGGTTAAAAGTTTCCAAAATCATACCCTAAAAATCTATGTACAAGTGAATAAATAGGAGTTGGAAAAGTGGAATCGTGCTAAGCCCTAGTAGAGCTCGCCTAACACAACCAGCAAAAATAAACTTAAATGATTTTGATTCGTGTTAAACGCGTTCCTAGCACACTCATAGCGTGAATTTCCTAATTCCCCACTGTCTCTATTTCTCTAAGTGTGCTAAGGCCGCGCTTAACCCGCTCTGGAAAACTTGGAATCTTCAAAAATGCTACTTTGGATCTTGCTTGGTGCCTTTAGGTTTCCCATGCTTCCAATAGGCTTTGAAACCTACAAATTTGCACCAAAATGATCAAACAAAAGTTATTTACATGATAACGCAACTATACAATATATACGGAAAAGTTTAGGTTTATGCATGAAAATCAATTGAAACAAGTTAATAAGTGTCAATTATTCACACACAAAATTACCATAATTTAACACTTATCAAACTCTCCCTAACTTAAAACTTATTTGTCCTCAAACAAGAATCAATTACCCTAAAAAAATAAATCAATCACCAAGCAATCATGATCAACAAGTTTTTACAAACGAAAACAAATGCATGGTTCAAATTTCAAAAGTACAAGCAAATAAATGCTTACCACTATACTACAACGACATCATGACTATGAAACAAATTCTAAGCATAAAATACATGTCAAAAATTCTAAAGCAATACATTTTCAAAGATGAACCACGCCTAACACACAACTTCATCAATGAATGAAGAATAAACATGGGGGACTTGACTCAAACTCAATAATTTTGCTAACATCTTAATCAATTTATGCATTCATCCAAAAAAACTCATATTGAAAGCATAAAAGCACAAATCACAAAGAACTTTCAAGGGTTGTAATGTGGCTTAGTTAACAAAGAAGAGTCTTATCTTAAGGTAATTGAAACAAAAATTGCCTAAAAAAATGAGAATGATCACTTCTAAAACTCTCAAGCATTCACAACCTTTTTCACCTTTTTCTCTTTGCTCAATTGATACACCCTTGAACACAACTTATTAGCACAAAATGTTTGCTACTTTTTTTTTCAATGCCTTTTCTTTTCTTTCTTTTTTTCTTTTTCCGAAATTTTCTTTTTCTTTCTCACCCTCTTAGCAACCTACCTTTTTCTCACCAACTTGAAAATGGATCAGTGGGCTGAAAGTGGATCAGTAGGCTGAAATACTTTTACATGTGCAACAGAACGCACTAAGTACCCTCTAGTAGCGCTTAGCGAGCAGAGCTGCAATATGGTTTTTCAAAAATGGGAATTTTTTCAAGTTTTTCATCCACTCTCACTCTTTAATACCTATATTACTAAATGAAAAGCTATAAAAAACTTAAAAAATTGGGTTGCCTCCCAACAAGCGCTTGCTTTACGTTGTTAGCTCGGCGCCTTTATCTTGTATATGCTCATTCTTGTTGCTTCTTTACTTGGCTAGTTGTTCACCAACAACTACCCCTAACCAACACTTGAGTAAACGTGAAGGGAAACAAAAATATAGACAATATAGACAATATGTATAAAGCTTAAGAAGATATAAACTATTGAGATGTTTTTTAATATCTAAACACCAATCTCCGACAACGATGCCATTTTGTTGGTTGTGGTAAAGCAGCAAGTAAAAGTAAGTATTTTGTTTTATCGTCTCCACAAAGATTAGTGCGACTCAAATGCCATTCAACGGTCTCTACGTTTTTAAGCTTGATGTTTCAGAGGGTGTTTGAAAGTAAAACGAATAAATAAATAAAATAAAGTATCTGAGAGACGAGAGAACTTGTCAGGATTGGATTTCATTCACCGATCGAATACACAAATCTACCAATTAGTTGTACACAACCTAAAACATTCATCAGTATCATCACGTATCGCTCACACCAGTGTTCATGTTTGAAGCGCTGGCAAGAGTTCTACCTTATTATTTAATCGATGATCTCTCAGTCTATTAAACAATACGGAGCATTAAGAATCGATACCCATAGTGAATGTTAGATCTAAATTTATGTCTATAGTTTAGAATATAACAGATGTTCATCTTAGATCAAGATCTAAAGAGTATTTCTCAATAGTGGTTCAAATTAATATGTATAACAAATAAACAAAGATGACATCGATATAGATTCATAAAATAGGTCATATACAATGCCATGATCAATAAAAATACATACTTTTATAGTAAACTTACATATAATCCCTAATAAGAAATATATTACAAGGAGAAGAATGAAGATGAACAAGCATCCACCGCGATTTCCCAACGATATAAGCAAACCCATCTCCTGATCTTCAAGAATCACTCTCACTTGTTATTTTCTAAGCCTTTATCTCTAAAGAATGATATTGATCAACATGGATATAAAAGTTTCCAAGTTGATAACTAAAAAGTCCATGGAGAAATGTATTTATAGTAACTCAAAAATTGGAATCGCGTTAAGCACGAGCAGAGCTCACTTAGCGCGCGCACGATCAAAATAACAAACCGCCATAACTCGCGCTAAGCGCAACAGGGGGAGCTACAACTGCCAAACACCTCTATCTGGGCCTCTCCAAGCGCACTATGATCATTCTAAGCCCAAGCAGGAACTTGATTTCCTTCCAAAATTGCATCTTGAAGCTTTGTTTTTGCCTATCAAGTGTCCAATGCTTCAAACATGCAAGGAAACCTACAAAAAGAGATGAAATTGCTCTAACTAAAAGATATTTACATGAAATTACAAACTACACAATATTTACATACAAGTTGAGGTTTTGACATTCAAATCCAATAAATTAAGCTAAGAAGTGCCACAAAACTACACACATAATTAACATAATTTGGCACCTATCAATTGGTTGAGATGTTTTTGAATGGATGAAGAATGCTCGGATGGTCGAGCTATACAACTCATATCCAAACAATCGGGAAAAGAGTGGTATACACCAAATCGTTCCTTTTCACCTAATTAATTGTGAAAATGGTTAGATATGATTAAGGTTTTTTGAATGGAAGACGAGTACTCGAATGGTCGAGCTATACATCTCGTATCCAAGTACTCGGGGAAGAAAGAGGTATACACCCAATTATTTATTTTTCGTCTTATTTTTTATGAAAATGATATCACTCAAGATTATTGATTGTGAAAGAGGTTCAATATAAATTGAATTAAGAGCTTTAAGTGGATAACGAATGCTCGAATGGTGAGTACTGAGTTATACGACTGATATCCAAACAATCAGGGAAAATAGTGGTATATACCAAATTGTTCCTTTTTTATCTGATTTATTGTGAAAAATATTTAACCTAGTTATTAAGTTTTAAAGAAATGACGAATACTCGAATTGTCGAGCTATACGATGTATCCAAATATTCAGGGGAAAAAGTGATATACACCAAACTGTTCATTTTTCATTTTATTTGTGAAAGATGTTTGAAAATGATTAGGTATTTTATTTTGATTTAGAAAAATGCACTTAATACGAATCAAAGTTTAAGTTGTGTTGATTTGAAATAGATTGAAGGATGATGAGTTTGATTTTGGAAAAAAATACTTGACGTTGAATCAAGATTTTTGTGCTATTTGAAAATAATGGTTGGTTTTATCTTATAAAAATGATTTTTATTAACAAAATAATAAAAATAAAATAAAAAAACAAAGATATAAAGATAGATAAAATCAAAGGGTGATGGGTTGCAAAAGAAATTAAAGGGTGGTGGCGCTTAAAAGGTTAAACCCCGAGTCTGGAGGCCAAAATGCAAGAGTCAAGGTATTGACTCATATGAAACACCTGATCCAAATACCTAGCCAAATCAACCAGATCAGAAGGTCGAGAATGCAGGTGTATGGGGAATATAGTAGGGAATCCTGCACATGAGTTCCTTGAGTCAACAAAAGGTCAACATATCAAAGGGCAAGGAAGCGCGCCACTTGGCCAGTGATGAGGGTGCCTACGCATGAGAGAGAGAGAGAGATATGCAATCTTCTCATTTCTCTCTCTGTTCAGTTCGTCTCTATCCTTGCTATCTCCTTTCACTAACACAAAACCCAAACAAAAACCACAATAAAATAGATCAAACACAACTGAGATGGATGAACATAATGAAGAACTTACGAATGTTCTTTGTTCACCAACCCAGGTTTCACAAACACCCATCAAAATCCAAAACGATCCAAACAAACTCAGCCTAATTTAACTCTCTAATCCTGAATCTATCATCAAAATCAACAACGAACATCACAAAATCAACAGAAAAACTAAATCTAGGTTGAACTGGAATCTTCTTAGTGATATAAATACTAAAATTTTCCATACTTATGGTAAAATCAAAAGGAAAACTAAGCTTATCTCTTTCTTAAAGATTGGTGATCTTGTAGTTACTGACAAAGTTGTTTTGGAGTAGCATATAGAGAAAACTTCAAAAACCTTTTTAATACTTTTACCGTGTTGCAATACAATGGCCTAATAGGTGGAACTATTCCTTTGGTGATTAATGACCAAACTAATGCAATGCTTACTAATATCCCTTATGATTTGAAAATCCAGTGTTGTCAAGAGTCTTAACAGTGATTCTACTCCAGGTCTTGATGATTCTAGGGCCTTCTTTTATCAACACCATTGGGATGTGATCCAAACTGATGCCATAAAGGCTATTTCTCAATTCTTCCTTCAAGATTAGATTCTTCCTCACTTTAATTCTAATAAAATTGTGTTGATTCCTAAATCCTCTGATATTGGGAATATCAATCATTATATCCTATTGCCCTGGAAAATTTAAAACACAAAATTATTACAAAAAATTTTAGCTGACACACTTGTTTCCTTCCTCCCCTCTTTGATCTCCCCAGAGCAAACATGATTCATCAATGGTAGAAGAATTAGAGATAATATTTATCTCACTTCATAAGCCATTAATCTCATTAACACCAAGAGCTATGGTGGTAATATAGCTTTTAAAATTGACATATTTATAGCCTTTGATACTTTAAGTTGGACTTTTTTCTCTAAAACCCTTGCAGCTTTTGGTTTTAACTCTAAGTTTTGTAATTGGATACATGTTATTCTCTTATCTGATTTTATTTCCATAGGTTTGAATGGAAAGTAAGTTGGTCTCTTCTCTTGCTCTAATGGAGTGGGACAATAAGACATTATTTCTCCCCTTCTCTTTTGTCTTGCAGAGGAAGTTTTGAGTAGAGGAATTTCCAATCTTGTTGCTCAAGGACAAATCTCTTTGATCAAAGGTTCTAGAAGTAGGAATGTTCCTTATCATACTTTATAGGTTGATGATATCATGATTTTTTGCATCTGAGACCAAAAATACATCAAAGTTATTGCCAATTTACTGTCTAGATATGCTTCTTGTTCATGCCAAATTTACAATGTCTATAAGTCTCTTATATACATTGGTGCTGTGAGCAATGCAAAACATAAGCTCTTGGCTTACTTTCTTGTGTTTACCATTGATCATCCTCCTTTTTATATCGGGGAGCTCTTATTTTTGTCGGTGAAGTCTAAAGCTCATCATTTTTAGTTCATTATAGATAAGGTTAGAATTAAGGTAGCAACTTGGAAAGCTAGCCTCCTCTCTATTGCAGGAATAATTCAATTGGTGAGGTTTGTGATCCATAGTATTTTGATTCACTATATGTCAATATACATTTGGCATGTTAGCGTTATCCACGCCATTAAAGCTTGGATGAGGTATTTCATATGGAGTGGTAACTTGGATAAGAGGAAAGTGGTTAATATGGCTTGGAAGACCTATTGCAAGAGGATTACTGAAGGGGGGGGGGGGGGGGCTCTGGATTAGTTCCTTAAAGATCTTCAATGAAGCTTCTAATTTGCAGCTTTGCTGGAAGTTTTATCAAGCTAAATCTGGTTTGTCTAATTTACTTGGTTCTAGGGTGTTGACAAACAATCGAACTATAATTCATCATACCAAATATTCCTTGTGGAGCAGTTTCAAGGATTGTTTCATCCTGGTCAAGGAGAACACCCATTGTATTATTGGAAATTGGGAGTTAACTTCCTGTTGGCTCGATAATTGGTTGGGTGAACTTTTGGCAACAAAATTTATAATTCCTAAGATGTATCACAACATTGTTACCTCTAAAGTTAGTGATTTTCTCATAAACAAGAGATGGAGCATCCCTGATAACATCAAACTCTTCTCCATACTATTCAGACTTTGCTTGATGGTTTTCCTATTCCTATTATGGACTCAGAGGATGAGAAAGTATGGACAACTATTGATAATGGGAAACTCAGCATGAAGCAAGCCTATATGTTTTTGGACAAACCCAAGCCCTGCAACTTCTTGAAAGTCTTCCCTTGGAACATTAGTATCCCCCACCTCACTCACTTCTGGTTTGGAGGTAAATGTATTGAAAGCTCCCAACTAATGAGATCATGTCCATCAGAGGTTTTGCAATGTACTCAGTTACGAGCTTTGCAGGTGTCAGTCTGAAACATCCCACCATATGTTCTTTACATGCTCATTTGCTCAGAAAATATGGATTTGGTTTTCAAACATATTCAATCACCAGTTCTCAATTATAAGCTTCCTGGGTTGTAAGAAGTCCATCTTGCTTGACTGGTCCCCTCAAGCTCAAATTGTCATTTAAGCTTGCATCATCAACATATTCCATCAAATTTGGACGGCTAGAAATCTTTCTAGATTTGAAGGTAAACAAGCAAACTGGAACTACGACATCAACATCATTTATGCTCAGGTTAAAATGGTTGGAAACCCCACCAACAACATATCAATTCATCCATGGCCAACTTCAAAATTCTCAATAACTTTGACATTCAAATTCACCATAAAAAGCCTTTGTAGACTAGAGATGTGTTTTGGCATCCTCCCTCGATTGATTGGATTAAATGCAATGTCGATGGTCTTGCTAGAGGTACCCCGACGATTACTGTTTGTGGAGGCATATTCAGAAATGATCAAGGCCTTTACGTGGGTAGCTTTTGTTGCAATTTAGGGTTTGGGAATGCTTTAATGGCATAATTTGGTGTTGTTCTTCTTGCTTTAGATAAAGTCATAGAGAGAAATTGGAAGCAAATTTGGATGAAATGTGATTCATCCTTGATGGTCCAAACTTTTTCTAATCACTATTTGGTTCCATGGAGGCTCAAAGCTAGATGGGACAATTGCATTGCTTTCACTCAACCATTGATTTTATGATATCTCACACTTTTATGGAAGACAACAATTGTGCAGATACTCTCGCAAACATTAAGCCTACTTGTAACTCTTCCACTTTGTTTAATTTTATTTATAGTAAGATAGAAAAAGATTACTTGCTAGACAAGTGTGGTATCTCCAGACTTATACTTTTCTCTTAAGGGGTCTTGATTTGATTCTCTTTTGTATTCTTATTCTTTTTTATTTTATGGATTTTCCCTTTTTGCTTTAAAAAAATTATATCCATAATGCATCATCCTTTGGTACAACATTTATAAAAATGTGATTATCAAGTTGATTATTATTTTTTTGTTAATAACAATATTATTTTAAATTTTATTTGAACACATGATTAATTATGAGCGATTAATAATTATAATAAGGGTTAATTACTATTGTAAATGTATCACAATTCATATATATTATTTTATAAATGGTTAAAATAAAAATCAATCATAATATATTTTATTTTTATTAGTAATTGAAATGATTAAGTTCTTCCACATTGCACAAGTTATCTTTATTGAATTAGTGGGTGAGCATTTATCAAAGAAATTAAATAAACAAAATAAAAGAATATAAAAATTTACCAAATTTGTTAAACTTGGCGCCAAAAGTTGATGCATATAAGGTATAAGATAATATCACAACGACTTTGAAAAAAATCGCCTCTTCACAGAATTTTGAACTACTCGCAATGTCTGCTACGAAAGCAGCAGCGTCAAGGAAACGAGAATCCGAACTCGATCGCAACAAAACTGACAAGAAGAGCCGATCAGATAAACAGAATTTCGATCTCGATTTGGATTTTGATATCTCTGAGTTCGTCTTCACTGCTTTTGATTTTGATTTTGTTTTTTTGTTTTGGTTTTTGGTTTGAATCGTAATCAATTTTCTGATCTAATGTTAATTTGCAGTGATCTCAAAGGAATCGTGTCGGCGCTGAACCTGATAAGAGATAAGGCGCAGAAAGACGGCCAGAAGAAGAACGAAGAGACTATTTCTAGGTACCGCGTTTGCATTTAGATTTCACCTGATACGTTTTTTCCCCAGATTTCTAGTGTGAATTTTGAAGTTTATACTTGGAATGATTCGTATGTGTGAGATGCTTCCGCTGATCTAGAGGTTTAACGGATGAATGTTGTTTGTTTTTGTTTCGGTTTTTTCAAAATTATTTCAAATTCAAACGTTTTTTAGCATCATTTTTGAATCTCCGAGCCTTGTTATGGAATTACGTTTCTAGATTGAAATTGGTGTAAAGTGGAATTCTGACCTAAGATATTTGCAAAATTGGTTTGTAATTGGTGGTTTCTGTTTCTGATAGTGTTGCCTCTGAGATTAAGTCTACTATTGAGGGATTGAGGACCAAATTTGAGAAGGAAAGGTACTTTGATATTTGAAATCAGTGTTAAATAACGTGCTAGCATTTTTGGCTATTTTTTTTTCTTTCTGTTTTTGTTTCATTGTGCTGAAAGAGTTTATTGATGTTTCAATGTTTAGGCAAACTTTTGCTAAGGCGCTTTCAAAGAGTTCCAAAGAGGTTTGTAAAATAGAAAATTAGTTTATGAATGATGCTGACAACTGAGTTATTAGTATAGGAAATGAAATATGTGTTGCCAAAAACTTGTTTAATTCTTGATTTTTAATTACAAGCATGCAGTTTGAAAGTTCCTTGAAGAACGAAACTACTAAGTTTCAAGCACTTCATGAGAATTTTTACAAAGAGAAAGCCTCTTCTCTTCAGGCCTTTCAAGGTATTTTCTGTAACATTATCATCTGAGGATTAGTTTGCATAATATGTTGTGAGTTGAGCAATTAAAAGACTGAAATTAATAGTAGTAAGATACTTTGACAACAGCTGAAATATGTAAAGTAGTAGTAGTAATAGTTACTATGAAATTAGCTGTTAAATTTGAATATGTAATTGCAATTCATGTTTGTTTATTTGATATGATCACATTATTTCCTGGTTAGATGCTAATTGTTTTTTCCCATCTACAGATATTATTTCCAAATTTGAAGAGGAAAAGGAAAAGCTATTCTTGAGATATGAGCAACTGAGTAAGTTATACATTTTTATCCTTGTTTATTTATGAATAAATAGACAACAACATTAATTAGCATTCTATGATTTTAATTCTAGTATAACATTTTCTTTACAACTTTATGATTATTTCAGGGAAGAAGGAAAAAGCTATGATATCTGAACAAGAGAAATCCTGCAATGATAAAATTACCCAACTTGAAGGGTCACTCAAAAAGAAGAAAAAGGTATACTAGTAGTTACTATTAAGTAGCATGATGTGCTCACACAGGTTACAGTGCTTTTCTCATTGCTGATTATTTTGTCACAGGATGATAAAACTTTCAGCATGCTAAGGAAAACTCTTGGTTCATTCTTGGAGAGTACCTCGGATGATGATTTCCCACCTGATGACTGAAGATGCAATACACAGAGATCTTTTGATACAGTTACCACTGCTTCTTCTAATCATTTCACTGGAAAAGAAGTTACCTTAGATAAATTGGAGACTTGCGACTCTCTTTGCACAGTTCCACTTAAATTTTAATCCTTTATTACAGTCGGTTTTGAAAACATACATTACAAGTTCCGTATGATATGTGGTTATGTTTAGAAATCCATTTAATGGTTACTGATTTTAGTGAAACACCGTCATTTCATTTTGCGGAGCATTATAATTTAATCTTTTCAAACAGTCCATAATATCAATATGCTTCAGAACTACAACTTTCTCTGACAACATAAAAGATATATGCAAATGGCTTCTTTGCCACTCTGATATCACTAGGATTTTCTTTTACAGAAAGCCTAATTATAATTACAGTTGTCAACAGAAGCATATATATAAATGTGTTAAAGTGAGAGTCACAGATTATTCAATATCCAAAATAGAGCCTAACCGTTTAACATGATAACAAATGTCATTCACCGTGAATGATATGATTGGACCAAACCAAATACAATCTTTTTCCATTATGATCAAGAGTAATGGTGAATAATTGGAAAATAAGATTAATCACAAACATAACTTCAAATTTTACCATTGTATCTCATCATAATGACTTACTTTACTTAAAAATTTACCATTGAATTTCATCATAATCAGTTACTTTTCCCCTTTACGCACACATTCAGGTCTTCTCAGTATATATTATATATGAGACAATATTTAAGGGACTGAAAAGAAAAGTGGTCACGTTATACACAGCAGGAACGGAAGGCCGTAAAAAAAACTCATTAATTTAATTCCAAAACTTGTCATTAATAAACTATTCCGCACAGATAGAAAATTTAAGATCTATACATCTCATTACACAAAAACCCTTGTTCATAATTTGTTATACTAGAATGGCTCGGTTAATAGGATAACGGACGAGCCACTAACAGCTAGCTTTGGGAGGAGTTGGTTTACTTTGTTGTACAGACCATGGAGGCCGCTTGTTGTTTGCCTGCACAAAAATCACGAGGATATGATCGTTTAAATTAAAACAGCAATTGTTCTATGGTAATTTAATGATACCTTGGTAAACCTTAGATAGAACCATATGTATATAAATCAAGTTGCATTCGGTTATATGGTTTATACTGACTTCAAATTTATTCAGTAAACTAGTGAATGACATCAGTTAGCATACCCCAATTTCTGTCACAAACCGGCATGATGAACACCTGACCTGTGAAGCACCATATGGATACATTAGCAATAGCGTACAACTCCCACACTTAACTTGCCCAACCTGATCAGCTGCGAGGAAGAAATGAGCTACGATATAAATAGCTTGCCACACAAAAGGATAATGCCATGTCATGTTTTTTTACACAAGATTATTTGCACAAACAAGCCTGAAACTACAAATAACAGGACTGTTCTTCCCATCATGAAATTGTTTATGAAAGTATTTAATCAACCAGCTGCATAAAAAAGCTGAACTTAAAATGCAAAGTTTCACATAAATTACATGTTCAAGATAAAAAGAAGCAAAGAGAAAGTGAAGCGACCTTGTAATACAATGTTGACGACTAGTTACGAAAGTATTCACTCAATCAGATGCATAACAAAACTAAACTTAAAATGCAAAGTTTCAAAGAAAAAGAAGCAGAAAGAAAGAGAACTGACCTTCTAATACAATGTTGACAGTTTGACAGCATGAACATTTGACATGTTTGCCACCTGATGGATACGAAAGCAGACGTCTACAAGAACCACAAACCATTTGAGCAAAACCTGTTCACACAGCTTTCCTAGTCAGACTCAACAAGTTAATACCCAATTTCGACCGATGTCAAATGCGGATGGTTAAAATTCGTCATGCAATATTGCTATACGGCTACTATAACTGCAACCTGACAACATTTTGTACTAAACAGGGAATTCAAAACAATAGTGAGGTTTGTCAAATTTCCGCTACACTATAGGTCGAAAACGCCGCTATAGCCGGGATTTAACAACATTCATTAAACATAAAATTCACATAAACAAACATACACATAAAAAAACGGAATTTAATTGTCCAATCATTAAAGAGGGCAAAGTTGAGAAGAACACAGACAAAAAATAAAACAATGATCGTGTAGTTCATGAATTGCGCAGTAGCTGATTAATAATAGCGCATAATTTAGTAAAACACTATAAATCATAGTAAAATCCAATAGGGTGGGTTTGAATATTGAAAGAGAGGGAAGGGAATATAAAAAAACAAGGTGGAAGATTATTATGATAAATTGAACAAAGTGAGAAATAGTAGAATCGGTGAACTGACCGGATGGAAGTGGCGCTGGGCGTTGGGGAGTAGGGATAGGTTGCCATCCGGGTGGTGGGCCGTCGTCGTTGTCTTGTTGGCTTTGCATCCTCGGTGGTTACTGCTTAGTCAAACGCCACCACACTCCTTACTAGTTACTTCACGCTACAAATTTTAGTTTTGGATTCAATAAACATGCCACTGCTTAGGCGTAAGGACTAAAGTGTAACATGTAGATTTGGTTTGATTTTTGAAAAAAACAAATTAATAAAAAACATTTGGTTTGGTTTTATAGTATTTTTAATTTTTTTAATCCAAATTAAAATTAACTTACGAAAATAAAGTGGATTTGGTTTGATTAAATCCATAAGATATTTTTTATAATTTAAAAATTATTTTAAAAAATTTATACAAAAAATCAATTTACTTACATCCAATATAAAATTGTATATTTGTAAATATGGTCTGCTCCGCCTGTGATATATGTTCTGATTTATGTGAACATTATTCTCTTACTTTCTTAATGAATACGTCAGAATAGGGAGAGGGAGACCAATTTTTCCTCCTAATTTACGGGATAATTTCCTCTTTTACGACCAAAAACCACCTTCTCCTAGAAATCTGATATGTTACTTAATGACAAGATTATTAGGCAATATGCATGGGTCAAGGTCAGACGACCTGAGGTAGTGCACGCCTGATTCTCCTAATTGACCTTTCAAAAATTCTTTGGACTGCTTGGGCCACGGGAAACTGCTCTTTAGTGGTTAAATTAGATACACAACAATTCCTCTTAAGCCAACAACGACGAGTCACTCAAGAGTTGTTTGGGGGAACATGTGTAACGTTAAATGCCATGCCAATATGAGTTTGTCTTAAGAAGGTACATTAATTGTGAGCCTTCGATTTTGCTGCATGCGTCAAAGATGGGTCGTAGATGGTTTAATAGTTGACACACACTTATCCTAGGGTAACGACTAACTTTACGATCTAGGAATTTGCCCTTATAATAATAGGGTTCTTGACAAATTCTCTTTCGACTCCATCTCTCATCTTCCCAAGTTCATGTATTGAATCTCTCCCTTTCCCCTCCCCATTTCTTTTTTCCAGTAATGGCAATTATTATGGATTTAGCCGAGAGTGTTGTTGTAATTGATCCCTCTATTAATAAGGAGTGTATGAAGAAGTGGAGGTATTATATGAAAAACGTTAGGTGATCCAATGGGATGATTGATTACAAACTTTTAGAAATAAGGATATTTGGAAGATACGAAAGTAGTTTTAATTCTAATAGTCATATTGACCCCTTTTCCCCAATTATTTCCTAGGAAAATTAGGACCACTGATGGCGTCTAGCTCATCAAAACACTTGGGAGTTAAAGAATAGGAGACTGTCTACACAACCCAGGAAAAAATGGATTTCTATCGTAAGGGAATGAACCTTACAGGTTTGAGCGACGAGGTGAATGTCATCATATAGTCATGATCTGAATAAGAACGAGTTAACATGGTCGCCTCTCATCAAATGAGTTCTTCTATCTACACCTCCCTATCATTCATGAATTAGGGTTGTTGATCCCCTTTACCATATTTGAGTATGAGCAGTGGCGGAGCCAGATAAAAAAATTTGGGATGGTCGCTACGTAAAATAAAGATTATAAATAAAATGTAAATAGTATTTTAAATAAAACATTAAAGTTAAAATAAATACAAAGTTAATTACTAAAAATTTAAATTACATGACTTAAAACTACCTTAAAGTAATGCTTTATGTGTTTCGAGTGACTTGAAATCGTCAATAATTGACTCTGAACTAATGCTTGCACTAATCTCCCTTTCAATATATACTGTCATGCTATCTCCAAGAAACCCATAACCCTTCTTATTTCTCAACTTAGTCTTAATAATTTTCATTGCTGAAAAAGACCTCTCAGTTGTGGTCGTAGAAACGGGAAGAGTCATGATAAGACGAAGTAGTCTATCAATCAAGAAGTAAGTTTCAGCCTGTCCAGATGCAACCAAACATGAACATAGTTCTTGAATAGTTGATATATTATTCAAGTTTGATGCTTGACGAGCAACAAATAGAAAATGTTGGAGTTGAAATTGCAAATTATTCTTCTCTTGATCACTAAAATCCATAGGATAATATTTTTCAACTAAAGAACAAATAGTATCAATGCTAAAAGCTTTATATCCATCCTTAGGAGATAAAGAACAAGAAAGAGTTAACAAATCCATTGCCTGCTCACTGAATCTGCTATTCAACTCTTGTAACTGTTTGTCAATGGTAGTGAAAAAGATTTCAACTTTAAAGTAATGTTGAATTGTGACTCGATTCTCTTCAAGACGGGAGCGTCCAAATCTTGTTGTTGAATGAACATCATTAAGATCAGGAATCTCAATACCATGCTTTTCACAAAAAGATACCATTTTAGTAAACAATATATCCCAACCATTTTCTCTCAAACCTTGAATAAGATGTTTTGTTGAACGAACCAAGTTCATAGCATTAACTACATCTTGTTTTTTTTAAGGCTTGACAAAGCATATATGTTATTCCCATGATTTCTTTCATCAAGTGCAAAATAAATATAAAATCAAATGCCTTCAAGTAATTGTAACAACTATTTGCATCCCCACGTGTAGCATAACTCCCTCTATCTTTTGCAATTTTTTTTTAAAACTAAACAAGTTGATTCATACATGTTTATCAAGCTAGAAATTGAATCGTAATGTGATCCCCAACGAGTATCTCTAGTTCGTTTCAATGTACCAACTTGATTTGCACCTTTACTAGTTACAATCTCATCAATCTCTAACAAATAAGCAATTTCTTCTAATTGGGCAGCTTGTAACTCATCATGACGCTTTGTAGAAGAACAAACAACATTCACAACAAAGATCAGCTTCTCAAAAAATTTATGAACAGGTTTGACTTCTCTTGATGATGTAACTAATGCAAGTTGCAATCGATGAACAAAACAATGAACATAGTATGCATAAGGACAATCCTTCATAAAGAGGGCTTGTAAACCATTCCATTCTCCTCTCATATTGCTAGTGATCGGTCACCATTTCCATTGAATTCCCACCTTTTATCCGGCATATTTTCATCACTCTGGCAAGGTTTGTGGTTGTTTTTAGTTGTTTTAAAAGTCATTTAATGTGTTTCGTTAGTTTATTATTGCATTGCATTGTGTTACATGTTTGTGTCAAAAAGTCTCTTTTATGCTTCGATTTGGTAGTGTTAGTGTTGCAGGTTGTTGCATAGGTTCAAAAGGACTAATAGCTGAGTGTTGGATGCTCCGGAAGGCCAAAATATGAAGATGCAGCAGGTCAATACGGGTTCCCGTGTACATCAACACGGCCCGTGTTGTTTGCCAGGAAAGGAGCACTCAAAGAGGTAAAACAGAGGGTTAACACGGGCACCCGTGTGAATCCACACGGCCCGTGTTGATGCCTCTGTAGCTTGCTCTAAAAATATAACTTTTGAAGATCAACACGGGCACCCGTGTGAATCCACACGGCCCGTGTTGATGGGCGCGGCTGAGAAATTCTACTTTATGTTGTGTGGATCTGCCCTGTTCATTAAGGGTATTTTGGACTTTTTACTGGGAGAAAAAACCATCTGAGTCTATTAGAAGACTTTGGAGAGAAGGAGAAAGGGACTTTTTTGACGTACGAGAAAAACATTACACTGGAGAAGATAGCTACTACGGAGGATTTGAAGACGGCGAGATTCAAGGGCATCAACCATTGAAGATCAAAATCTCCTAATTCTTTGTAATGTTTAATTTCCACACTATGATTTCTTTGAATACTATGAGAGGCTAAACCCCCCTATGCTAGGGGGGTGGTCCTGATTTGATCTGATGTTATGAATTCTACCAATGGATTTCCTTATTACTATGTTACGTATTTCAATTCAATTGTGTGATGTTATTATGCTTTTGTATCGGACAAATACAATTAGATCTATGACTATCAATAACAGGATTGTGATTGTTAGGGTTTTCACACAATTGGATTTATAATTGCATCACCTAGGACTAGGAACTTTTGTAAATCACCATAAACCTTGATATTATTTATGATTAAAACCAATGATTAGTTGAATGGACATTTGAGTAAGAATTGGTAGTTTAATAGTTTCTTCATTAAGGACTTAAGGAAGAACATTCTGAGGTTAGGTAATTGAATGTTTCATGTGTATTGAGGAAATCTCGACTTGAATTCATAACCAGTTAAATCAACCACTCACCCTAGCATGTTTCATCGTAATCAATTATTCTTTACTATTTTTTTGTGTTTATTGTTATAAATTCTCAAAACCAACCAAACCATTGTGTTTTTGTACAAATAGAATCAGAAGTAAAATAAGCATTTCTTACGCAATCCCTGAGATCGATACTTGGGAATAAAACTCCTTATTACTACATCGATAAAAATAGTACACTTGCTATTTTTCCGATCAAGTTTTTGGCGCCGTTGCCGGGGATTGCCAAAATACCTATTTTAATTTTTATTCTATTGAAATTTTGTTGCTCGTCAACCAAAATTTTATCTGTGACAATCTTGTTATTCAATTCTAATATTTGTCTAACTTATTTATGCGAGGTAAGGCCTTAGCGGATTTTTCTTTTAACGCAGATCCAGAAAGAACTCTTCGCGCTAGATTGAGACAAGCTAAGCGAGAAAAACTGGAAATAGCAGAAAAAACGGAGGAGGAAGTTGTTTCAGTGCACTCAGAGAATTCAGATTCAGACGCAGAAACAATTCCTGAGGTCATGGCTGCAGATCCACCACCACCAGAGAGACTTCTCGGTGACTATGGTGGAAACAACACTCCGGGTGGTCATATGACAATTGTAAACCAACCGGTAAATGTAGACCAATTTCAGCTGCATCCCAACACAATTAATCAACTCAAAAGGCGGTCCTTTTCTGGAAGAGTGAATGAAGATGCCAACAAGCATCTCCAAAGGTTTTTAACTATGAGCACAACGCTTAAAATGCCTGGACATAACGAAGAAGCAATAAGGCTTCGTATGTTCTCATTCACTTTAGCAGATGAAGTCGAAGAGTGGTTCTATTCCTTACCTGCTGGCAGTATCACTACATGGGAGGAGATGGAAACAACATTCTTGCACGAATATTTTCCTGCATCAGTGTCACTGAGAAAAAGATACGAGATCCTAAATTTCAAGCAGAAGGAGGGTGAGTCACTAGGAGATGCCTATAAAAGATTCAAGAGAATTCTAGTGGCTTGTCCTACTCACAACATGGATGAAACTGAGCAGATGCAAATGTTTGTTAATGGTCTTCGAATTCAAACGAGACAAATCCTTGACTCAGCAGCTGGTGGCTCATCTAACTTTGCAACAGCCACCGGTATGAAGAAGATAATTGAAGCAATTGCCTCAAATGAGCATATGGAGTTGTATGATAGGGTGTCAAGCAAATCTGCAATAATTGATTTGAAGCTTGAAACAAACAAACAGGTAAAAATTGAAGAAGCAGTTGCTGCAGAGGTGGAGAAAAGGTTGAAGGCACTAAACATAGGTGCTCAGAAAGTGGCTCAAGTGCAACAGGCACCAAACGATGTGTGTGACATTTGTAATGGACCACACAATATTGTTCATTGCTTTACAACACCACATCAGATAGAAGATATCAAGTTTTTAAAGCAAAACAATCCCTACTCCAACACATACAATCCGGGGTGGAAGAATCATCCCAACTTTGCATGGAGAGATCAGAGAGGGAACGTTCTGCAACAGGGTACAGGGCAATATCAGACTCAGTATCAGCAACATCAACAACAACAGGCACCTAAAAAGGCAGACTGGGAGATTGCCATTGAAAACCTGACAGCTCAAAATAGGCAATTTGAAGAAGAGACTAGAAACAATCAGAAAAACACCACCGCCTCCCTAAAGAATCTCGAAGTTCAGGTGGGGCAGATAGCACAACAACTGGCAAGTTCTCGAACACCAGGTTCCCTACCAAGTGAAACAGTTCAAAATCCGAGAGGTCAGGAGAATGTTAATACTGTCACGACGACAGAGAAAAAGGCTGCTAAAAAGAAAAAAATTATATCACCGAGCGAGCCGATTAAAGAAGAAACTACAAAAGGAACTAAATCGGTGATTAAGTTGCCATACCCTCAGAGAATGACAAAGAAGGAACCTAGTGAGTTAGACTTGGAGAAATTCATGATAATGTTTAAAAGGATTGAGGGTCATATGGCCTTGTTTGAAGCACTTGAAAGGATGCCCATGTACAAGAAATTCGTGGAAGAGGTAATGGCTGAAAAGAAACCAACCACTGAAGAACAGGTATCCGGTAAGGAACAATATAATGCAAACTCCCTGGAGCAGAACAGTCCTAACAAACAAAAGGATCCAGGAACCGTCATAGTACCATGCACAATCAAAGAAAGAACCTTCAAAAAGGTACTAATAGATTCTAGAGCTAGTGTGAATCTGATTCCATTATCGATCTATCACAGGCTGGGTATTAAAAATATTAGGGATATAAAGACCAATCTGAAGTTTACGGATCACTCAAGAAAATATGCATATGGTATAACTGAAGATGTGCTGGTAACAATAGCGGACTTGACTTTTCCAGTCGATTTTGTAATCCTAGACATACCTGAAGACAATGAGGCACCCGTCATTCTGGGTCGACCTTTCATGAAGACGAGTCGATGCAAGCTCGACATGGATGAGTGCACGTTAACCTTGAAAGTTCACAACAAGGAAATAACATTGAATGCTATTGAAGACCAGGAGATGGAGGAAGATACAGAATCTCAGTATCAAGTAGGCTTAATCAGGAGATTGAATACTATCAAAGTCTCACCACTGCTAGTAGCCACCCTAAATGGAAAGATTCCTAACACCGGAAGGAAGGTTAAAAAGGAATCGTGGCACAAAGGGGTCCACACTGATAAAAGAGACAATGTCCGAGTTGTAGACAAGAGGTGCAACAAGGTTTTGAACCTGAAATACCCCCCATGATAAGAGAAATGAACCGTCGAGCCATGCGACGTTAAACGAAGCGCTTCGTGGGAGGCAACCCACATGTTTGATTTCTAATTTATTTCGTTTTTATTTTTCTTTGTGTGTGCTAAAATTTTGTTGTAGGGGATGAGGAGAATTAGAAGGGCAAAGTCACAAACACCTCAAAATGGAAGGAAACCACACAAGTGCAGTAAAACAACAAAACAATTTTCAAATATTGAGGGAGCCAGATCACCAACACGGGAGCCCGTGTTGAACAACACGGCCCGTGTTGATTGCCCTGAACCAAAGAAGTGGGCGTGTGCAGAGAGGAGGAAACCAGATCACCAACACGGGCACCCGTGTAAATGCACACGACCCGTGTTGTTTTGTACAACTCTCAGTCTCTCTTCCTCCATTGTTAACCTAGCCTCCACCTCCTCCACAACAATAGTCGCTGTGAGTCCTCTTTGTATCTGGATTTAAACATTGAGGTCAATGTTTAGTTCAGGTGTGGGTGGCTGGGGGGGGGGGGGGGGGTTTCCTTTCATGTTTTATTTCGTTTTCATTTTTGTTCATGTTTTCCTTCATCGTTTTTGGCTTTCGTTTTTGCTTTTGTTGTCGTAGTATTTTGTTTTTATTGTTTACCTGTGTATAGAGTGATGAGAAATTGTTGGACGAATCTGGGATCGATTGTAGTGGATGAGAAAATGTTCCATATTTCACTACAGTTGAAGCTTACAACCGTCGTGAAATTATTTCCCACAAAATTAAAATATAACAGGTACTTTATTTCGTTACTAACACACAAAGGTGTCCTAGAAAACGAGACTACAAGAATAGAGAAACCTTCACCATCTTCATTCATTTCTGGAAACGAATATTATTTATGGAAAGGAAATCATCATCCTCTTCGAATTACAGTACGTTACCATTCTGTCTCTCTAATGCTTTTGAATGTTTATGTTCTTCGTAAGGGTTATTTACCATTATCTCTCTCTGATGCTTCTGAATGTTTATGTTTTTCACTAGGATGTTGTGTATTGACATTGTCATGTGTATTGTTCATGTTGCCATGTTCATGTTTTATTCAGATTTTGTGAATATGCTTTAGGTTTTGGTGTTGGACATGTTTATGTTTTATTCATACATTGTGACGCTTCTGAATATGTTTATGTTTTGGTGTTGCTATGTTCATATTTTATTCAGACATTGTTATATGCATATATCATATTAGGATGTTGTGTGTGTAACATTAGGTTGCCATTCACATTATTCTTTTGATATAAGTTTCAGAATCTGTTATGGATCGTAGTTGGATGAAAGCCGATAAATTAGGTCTGATGTATGAGAAATAAGTTCTTGAATTCCTTGATATTATTGAAAAATGTTCCCGACAATAATGATATCTTTTATTGTCCTTGTGTTGTTTGCGAGAATATTAGAAAACGGTCAAAGAAAGAAATATTACATCACCTATGTTGTGATGTAATATGTCAAAATTATACAAAATGGGGGTGGCATGAAGAAATGGATAATAATCAAAATGTGATGTCACAAATGGATTAAGATAATGATGATATGAATGATCGACTAGAATATGTGATTCGTGATATTGGATAATCATCTTATATGAAAGCCCATATCTATGATACTTTATATATCGACAAAGATGTGCCTTTATATAAGGGGTGCACTAATTTCACACAATTGTATGTGTTGTTAAAATTGTTTAATTTGAAGGAAAAATGTTGGTGGTAGGATAAAAGTTTCACAAATTTGCTTGATTTGTTGAAATAAATGCTACCAAAAGATAACAATTTGTCGGATCGTTGTTATGAGACCAATAAGATGTTGTGTCCAATGGATTTGGAGTATGTCAAAATACATGCATGCTGCAATGATTGCATATTATACAAGAAAGAGTATGAAAATTTGGATCAATGTCCAGAATATGGCGAGTCGCGCTACAAGTTGAAGAACACTAATGGTGATGACAATGACAATGTTAGTAAGAAGCGTCCTCATGCTAAAGTGTTATGGTACTTGCCAATAATTTCGAGGTTAAAGAGACTTTTTGCTAATGCGGATGACACAAAGAATATTAGATGACATGCAAATGAAAAAATATGATGGAAACATTCTCCAAGTAGCTGATTCTTTGCAATGGAATAAAATTGATTCATTGTTTCGGGATTTTGGCCTTGAGCCAAGAAACCTTAGGCTTGGGCTTGCCATAAATGGAGTGAACCCCTTTGGTAATATGAGCACTAACCATTCTTCGTGGTCTGTTCTTCTCACGACTTACAATATATCTCCTTGGTTGTGCATGAAGTACAAGTATATGATGTTAAGTATGATGATTTATGGACCAAAACAATCTGAAAACGGCATATATGTTTATCTAAGTCCATTAATTGAGGATTTAAAAATTTTGTGAGATAAAGGTGTTGACGTTGATGATGCATATTCTGGTGAAAAGTTTAAAATGCGTGCAATGTTATTTTGCACAATCAATGACTTTCCTGCATACGATAATTTGGCTGGATATAGTGTCAAAGGACATAAAGCATGTCCTATATGTGAATCTGATACTTGTTTTCACCAGTTTGAGTTTGGAAATAAGACAGTTTACCTTGAGCATCGAAAATTTCTAAAACTCAATCATCCTTATCGTAGACCATATAAGGCTTTTAACAGAGAGTATGAGTTTGAAAGAGCTCCTAAACCTTTAATTGGCGATGAAGTTTATCAATGATAAGAACACCTTAATATTGTCTTTAGAAAGAAAAAATATGGTCCTGTTGAGAGAAATATTTGGAAAAAGAGATTGACGTTCTTTGATCTTCCATATTGGTTAGACTCGATGTAAGACATTGTCTTGATGTGATGAATGTGGAGAAAAATGTGTGTGGTAGTTTGATAGGAACACTTTTAAACATTCCAGGCAAGACTAAAGATAATAAAAATTCCCATTTAGACATGGTGGAGATGGGTATATGACAATAGTTGGCTATAGAAGATAGAGGAAAAGATCTTATTTGCCTCCGGCATGTCACACTCTATCTAAAAAGAAAAAGAATTTTTTTCCCGAGTGTTTGTATGATATCAAAGTTCCTCAAGGTTACTCTTTAAAAATCAATAAACGTGTATCAATGAAAGATCTCAAGTTAGTTAGCTTAAAATCTCATGATTGTCATGTCTTGATGCAACAACTTCTACCAGTGGCTATCCGTGACATCCTTCCAAAAGATGTAAGAGTGATTATAACTAGATTGTGCTTATTATTCAATGATATATGTGATAAAGTTCTTGATTTCAAAAAATTATATGAATTAGAAGACGGGGTTGCAATAATACTGTTTCAATCGGAGATGATATTCCTCTATCATTTTTTGACATTATGGTTCACTTACTTGTTCATCTAGTCAGAGAAATCAGATATTATGGTCCAATTTATTTAAGATGGATATATCCTATATAGCGATACATAAAGATATTTAAAGGATATATGAAGAATTATCATCGACCGGAAGCTTCGATCGTTGAAAGGTACATCACAAAAGAATCTCTTGAGTTTTGTTCAAACTATTTGTCAGAAATAGAGTCTATTGGAATTCCAAAGTCTCATCATGTTGTCAGATTTGAAGGTAGAGGTACTCAAGGTTTAAATGTTAAGTCAATGGGTCGAGATGTAGTACTTCATCACATTTTTATATATTGAATAATCTTAGTGTAGTTGAACCCTACATAGCTATTCACAACAATGTTATAAAGAAAAAATATTTTTGAATGAATGACAAGTTGTTGTTGACACGACATAACAAGGAATTCATAAGTTGGTTTAATAGAAGGATTTCTAATGATGATTGTGCATCCGAGATAATTAAATGGTTATCGTACATGCCAAAATTTACTGTGATAACTTGGACGACATACGACACTTCTAATTATTTCTTTTATACAAAAGCAAAAGATGATTGTAGTATAATGCAAAATAATGGGGTTATGGTTGAGACCGAATCCATGTATTTCTCTAGTTTGAAAGATAAGAATCCTATTTTGGCAACCACCGCATTCTATGATGTCATTGAGGAGATTTTGAAGATTGATTATGTTATTTTCAAAGTGCCTTTATTTAACTGTAAGTGAGTTCCCAATAACAATGGTGTACAAACGGATAAGTTAGGATTCACACGGGTTAACCTTGGTAAGGAAACTTATAACACCGAACCATTCATCATGGCTACTCAAGATTTTTTTTTATGTGATAGACCCTGCAGACTTTTCGAGGAGATGGTCAATTATTCTAAAAGAAAAGCACATTCCTCCTAGTGATGTTGAAATTTTTGATATTTCTTCCATTCCTTCTTATGCAACACAAATGCATACTTCATATGAAGAAGTTGATAGAGATGATGTCATGTTATTTATAACGATCATCAAGAAGGCATATGAGAAAATTAAAATGTAAGTATTTTATATTCCTCATTCATAATTTATTGTATGTTATAATTACTAATGATGTTATTTTTTAACAACTATAATCATTTGAAATTATAGGTGTTTAACAAGACACCAAGAGATAAGACACCAAAACAACAAGATAGTATTATTTATAGTAATGATGTGTACATTGTAGGTTGTTTTGTGTCATTTTGATTTTAATATAATATACAATTTTTGGTTCTTAGTGGAATTGTGTCATTGATGTAATATAATTTTTGGTCTAATTTAATTCAAAAATGGTTGTATTGGTGTTTCTAGTATGATATGATTTAGAAATATCCAGGTTTACAATTTAGGAATACTGTAAAAATGAATATATATATATATATATATATATATATATATATATATATATATATATATATATATATATATATATATATATAATAAATTATATCACAATGATTTTTTACTCAACCTTTATTATAAGTAGAGCGCACTATCCAGAATAATAAAAGACAAGAATGGTGAGGCTGAAATTCGAACCAAGGACCTATACATCATTTCATAATGGCTGTTTGAATAAACCGTTGTTACAAGTAGCGCACTACCGAAATTATAACCATAGTCTCTCGCCTGTTATGGAAACCAACATACATACAACCACACGCTACCTAACAACGAATGTACAATCGTCATTATATGTGTTTCGCAACCGTCATTATATGTATTTTCCGTAGTTGTGATCACTTATCTTTGTACTAGATCGGCGATCCTATGGGAAAAGGTTGACACAATTTCCTTCCCCGCCCCGAGCCAGAAAAACAAAAGTGTTCAACCTTCTGAGACTGTCATCCTGGAAGAAGATGGTGAAGAGAACCACAAAGGATTGTAACACCCCAAAAATTTTATTTAGATTTTATTCCTTAAATTCGATTTTTGGCGCGTTTAATGATTTTCTAGTATTGTGTTATTATTTAGAAAAAATAAAATATAGATGTTGAATTGGTTAGCAAGAAATTATTAAAAATAATCAAAATATGAAGGGTTAGAATTATCTAGTGGAAAATTAATAAGAATAAATGGGAAGTTGAAAAGTCATAGATTAGCAGAAAGTCAAGGGGTGAAAAATTGAAATTAAGGGAGTTAAATAGAATTAAAAATAAATCAGGATTCATTTTTATAAAATGGAGAGAATGAGAAAGGGGGAAAATCCTACGTATTTTTTTAAAGAGAGAAAGAAATGAGGCAAATCCTAGCAGCAAGTTGTACAAGGAGAATGTTCTTCCATTACCAAGAACTCACAAAATTTATGCATAATCAAGGTAGGAGAGATTATTCTATAACTGGTACTTTGGAAAAGGGATGGTGGGGTTTCCTTTAACCCCTGTTAGGTTTATGTTGACTAATGATGAATATGAGATTTTAAGGTTTTAAGCAAAACTTTCCATATTTGTGAGAACTATGAGTGATGCTTGTGGTTTAATCTTATGCCATGATTGATACTATATATTTTTATTATCTTGATATGTTGATGTTGTGTTAGAGTTATATTGATGATATGATGTTATTGGTAATTGATGTTATCATGTTGTTGGTGGTTAATGATAATGGTAATTGAAGAAATATATGTTAATGGTATAAGGTGTTTAACTATAATAGTATATGTTTAAAATTAAATTGGGATAGGTTTAGGTTGAAGAAATTGGGTTTAAGAGTGAAATTCTTGTGAAAAATAAGTGAAATTGGACTTTCAATGCAATGGTAATCGATTACTAGTAGTTGGTAAGCCGTTTCCCGTGAGAAAAATGAGTTTCTGGGCTATTTTTCGTGCCTTTAACCGGTTACACACAAGTGGTAACCGGTTATCACTGACTGTGTAAGAAAATGCAGAATTTAGAAATAACATAACTTGAGTTCCGTGACTCTGATTGAGACACAATTTGAAGCGTTGAAAAGCTAAAAAATAGAGCTATGCTATTGTAATGTCTTATGATGTTTTAAATTTGTAAATTATGTGAAAAAATATTAATGGTGTAAGTGGCATAATATTAGAGACGTAAGTCTAGTGTCTCGATGAATACATGTGTAACCTAAGTTGTGAATGTTGTAAGATATGGGTTACTGTCTTGATAAAGGGTTATGTGAATCAAGTTGTAAATATTTAGGACCTTAGTCCAATGTCTTGATAATATGTATACAAGTTAAGTTGCCCAGACTAGGACACAATTTCGGTGTTGATGTGTTTTAAAGGTGTATTATTAATGATCATGTTAATACCCTGAGGTTCGATAAGAACCAATGTTGATTATGTTTAGGTTCAAAAGATTCGGTGTTTTAGTACAATTGACAGTGTTACTAGGTTCGCAAGGATCGATGTTAGCTTTAATTAGCGGTGTTAAATTTTGGGTTTTTGGAGGTTTAGATGGAAGATTGCATTTGTTTGAAACATTATGAATCATATATTTTGGAGTTAGGTTAGGACTTTGGTCCGGTGTTAGGACTTCGGTCCGGTGATGACACCACATGCATGTGAGTAGAGGAGATGAACATTGCATATTTATTCTTGTAAACATATATTGATACTGTGTAATTGTGATTGATTATAAATTATGTACTTGTATTTTAAATGTTATCCTTCCTGTTATTATACCACGTAATTTTATAGAATGTATTATCACCTCTTTTGTTTCTATGTTCCTCTAAGTGAACCCCTGTGCAAATGGTTCTCATGCCGAGATTGAGGATTGTTTGTTGCTAGTTGTTTATGGAAGATGGTGTAGATGGTCACTTCGATTGCTTACTTTGATTTTATGTTTCATTGGACCTTAAGTCTGATATTAGTTTATTTTTGAATAATAGCTCTAATATTGTAACATCGAGGTTGGGATTGTTTTACTATGTTCTCTACTTAGTCTTAAACCTAATAATTGTACCTTATTTTTATGTTTTCAATTTCTATTTCTATTTCAAAGTAAAAAAGTTGAGTATTATGTTGATGTGACACCATTGTCTTATTTTTCTTATATTCCGCAATATTTTTATAAAGAAAGATTTTTTTTATCATGGATTTAAGGTGTTACAATGATCACCTATAATGGTAGACATCTCCAGGGTTTCTCTAATGGGCACAATGATGCCCTCCCTTTAGAATGATGATTTCACCGCCAAAAACTATGCGGTGAACACTTCAATTTTGCTACCGACTTACCAAACGATCAAATTATGGCGAGTCAAATGGGAGTCATACCTTTGTCCAACTTGGTGGAAACCCACCCACTAAGTGTTATAATGATGGAACACGAAATACATGACGCCTATATCCAAGGAGACAAATCTGTTGTGGAGTTGAAAATCAAACTAAACATAATAAATGAGGTGTTTACTAAGGTTGAAGAATCACTGAAGTCCACAGTTGATGAGCGGGATGAAGTATTTTGTTCATTGAATTAGCTAAAATATTTTCATAGGAATAAAGATGAGGATGCCTAAAAGATTACTGAGAAGCTCACTGATGTAGACAGAGATAGCTCAAAAATTTAAAGGACACTTTCCAAGCGACGACCCATTATGAGAACAAGCTTTGAGATGCACTTTCTGAATCTAAGGACGAGATGGTTGAAATGACCGATAAGTTCTTTGAGAGAGCTAAAATGCATATGACCTTCTTCTATCCTAACTAGAGTTTGAACGAGCTCAATCTTTTTTAAGGTCATAAAGGACGAGCGGCCGGTGGATGAAGAAGATGAGCCAAATTAGGAGGAGGTCCCAATTACCCAGGAGGCAATCCTTTCTATTGAGGAAGAGACCACCCTCTCTTTGAAGGCTACCCTTCCATACAGAGAGAAGGAACAAATCTCGAGGCATCTAACTCCAAAGATTTAAACCTATTCCAAAGGATCAAAGGGTCACCATAGAAAAATCTCTAGTACCACCAAGAAGGAATAAATAGGTATGATGATAGAAGGATAACTAGGCACCTAACTCCAAAGATTTAAACCTACGTTCCCAATAATATCCTACCCAAAAATAAGCCAATATACAACCTAAAAAGTCCTCAAATGTGTGTGTTTTTATTTCTATGATGAATTATATTAGAACATGATCAAGCTAAACATAAACTATTATGCATGTTGATTGAGAGATTACCTTATCCATTGAGTGAGTCAAGGTGAGATGAGAGACAAGTTGAGTACTCGTCAAAGTTTAAGGATCTTTTCCGAATTTGACGAATAAAAGTTGGAAGCTAAAACGATGGTCAAGTAAGGAAAAATCATATGGTGATGTTCAATTGTTATTGTGCAACTTGTTTTCTGTTGAAATATGCAGTTACATGCAGGTTACTTGAGGACAAACAACAATTCAAGTTTGGGGTTGTGATGGCAGTCCTTCATTGCATGAATTCAGCCAAAGAAACAAATTAAAAAAGGTTAAAGAGGAGCAAAAATGAAGAAGAAAGACCAAAGAATGAGGAAAAAATAGATACATATGAAGAAATTGGACTTAGTGAAAAATCAAGTGAAAGAGGGAGTAAAAGCGTGCAACCACCATAATAATCACACACAACATCACGCGCGATAAAGACATAAAGGTTGCATCGCACGATGCAGATCATCACGCGTGCGATGCAGGTCATCATGCGCGCTATGCAGATCATCACACGCCCAATGAATCTTTTTTTCTGGGATTTTCTGAGGTGGTCTGGTCCATTTTGATGGCTATTTTTAAGGGGATTTTCTGCACTTTTTCAAGGTTATGAAAATTGGCACAAGAAGTACGATTTTTACAACATCAGAGGTGATTTTAAGAGAATTTGAAGCTATTGGAAGCCAATCCTTCAAGAAATCTCATATGCAATTCTTCTTAATTGTTTTTGGTATTGTATTTTGAATTATGAGTAGCTAAACTCCTCTAGGTTAGGTTGTGTTTTAATGAACCTGTTTCAATATTGTTGGGCAATATATTGATTTGACTATGCATGAATTCTTTGATCTATAATTCTATGCAATTATTTCTTGTTCATAATACTTTTTATGTGATATACACTTTTAATCTGATTTTAGGCACATATGAAATATTGACCATTAGTTTATGTGTTGGACCTATGGGAATTGTCATGCTTAAGCTGGTTAGCTAGGGATAGAAAACCCCAGGTAGTGGCTAGTGAATTAACGCTCTGTTGCATAGCTTAATCCTGCTTACACTAGTGGACTAGGGATAAGAATCTCCTAGTAGTGATGAGTGAGCTATATCACAAGAGATTGGTTATAACGGTTTTGTTAATTCATTGTGGGATTATAATAATGAGATTATTCATGCAAGACATCAAACATCAACAATATAGAAATATGAGATTCTATACACAACCCGACCACTTCCATAATTCCGTATGAACACTCTGTTTATTTTCACTTTGAAATATGAAAACTCCCTACTTACTATTTTCTACGCATTACACACTTTTTGTCTTGTTAAAAAGCAGTTCTAGTGGATTTGGTATTTTATGAATGTGACACTATCAGTACACTTGTCGGGAAGTCATTAGAGTGGAATTGTGCAGCCTTAGCGAGATCGAACTTGTCAGGATCAACAACAATGAGATCTCAAAGCTTTTTTGAAAGGCAGAGTGCACGAACGAAGTGTTGGATGAGTTTAGTGGTGTGGTGGAGCTTGAAGAGATGTGTGGTTTTCAAAGCGATGGAATAATATGGATCGAAGAGTTTGGATTGAATGCGACAAATGTATCATTGGAGGGAATAAAGTGCATACCAGAGTGTTGAGAGAGCGTGATCGGTGTGGAGGAGGAGGAACATTGACACGTTCTTTCTTAAATATCCTTTGTGTATCTCTTTTATTATAATGTTTTATCCACGTCAGCACCACATGTATGTCAAGTGGACTCTGATTTTAACTTTGACTAATGGATCTAACTGAAAGGACTAACATAATACTGTTTGAAGAGATAAATGATAAAATTAGACTTTTTAAACTTACGAGACTGAATTGGACTGGGAGATAAAAATAAAGGACAAAAGAATAATATTTTGTCAAGAATTTATTATCATTTTATTAATTATACATTCAAAATCAATTTTAATAAAACCTATCCAAACAACGGTTGCGTTTGTTACAACTTTTTTTTAAAATCTATTTTTTTATTAAAAAATCATTTCTAAAAATTTTAAGAGTGTTTGTTTCAGATTTTTTAAAAATGATTATGTTAAAAAATGATTTTTTTGACTAAAAATGAGAAGCTGATCCAAGTAGCTTTAAAAATTTCATTTTGCGATAGATGAGAGAGAAAATGAAAATACAAAACACGAAAGGTTACATTCATAACAAAGTTACATAGTTATCCTTAAAACTTCTGAAAATTCTGAAAATACCCTTCGAGGGTTTAGCTTCATTTTGTTCAGAATCATGAACAATGATTCTTCTTCCTTCTGCTTCAATGGCGGCGTGAGCAGTGCTGTTAGGGATGGAAATGGGTAGGGTTTGGGCAGAGTACTATAATACCCATCCCCATATCCGTGATTTGAAAAAATCCCCGTGCCCGAGCCCATACCCGCTTGGGTGCCAAAGTTAGCACCCGTACCCGTGTCCTATGGGTATGTAAGTACCCATACCCGTATCCATGACCCGCATTCTTATTAAAAATAAATAGATCAATTATAAAATATCATATAATTTTAAGTTTTTACAAACATTAAAAAGTTTTCAAACAATTTATTGTTGAAATGAACGAACACTTATATTAAATACATAATGGTTTAACATTGATATGCATTTTATAATTGATAGACACATTTTTATATAATAATAAAAATTAAAATATATAAATATAAATATAAATACACAAATATATAATGTGTGGATATGGGGTGGGGTGGGTACCAAGGTGCCCATACCCGCACCCATACCCGCTTATTTTTATGGGTAATTACCCGAGCCCATGCACGTACCCATTTTTGCGGGTTTTTACCCTACCCGTTATGGGTAAATTTGCATGTGCCCATTGGGGATGGGTCAAATTGCCATCCCTAAGTGTCGTCTTCTTCTTCTTTGCACTAGGTAAAAATTATCACGAATCTTCTCCATCTTTAATGTTATATGGGATTTTCAAATTTTCATTTTTCATTAGAGGTAGTGATTCCTTTGTTAAATCTGTGATATAGGGTTTTCAACTGATTTTGAAATTGAATTCTGGAACTTAAAGCTATTGCTAATTCAGGTTAGAGCTCTTTGTCATGGTTAATAGTGAAATTCATGGTATGAACAATTTAAATGTGATAACATGTTGTCATGAGTTGGATGTAGTTGCTTAGAGTTGTTTGTTTGCTAATTGTTCTGTTCTTGAAATATCTCATGAGAATGAACTATTTCCAAATACATTATTAATATGATAGCTTCAAGTGAGTTCAATTTTTTTTGTCCAGTTTGATGTTGTTTGTTGTATTGGAGTTGTCATGTATACTTGAGATGACTATTTATAGGAATCAATTGATCCAATGAGATTACAAAAGTGTGTTTTGTGTTGTCTCATGTAACATGATGATATAGATTGGTTTTATATGATATCTTTAGAATTTCTTTGTGCTGAGAGTGATACAAGCATATACAGAGAAGAAAAATTCAATTGTGCCTATAAAGTGGCATACAAACAAGTATATACTCACACTATTACACCAACTGTAATGTGATTTTGTTGTTTCCCATTAGCTTGATTGTATTTTTAAGTGTTGTGTAAGAAAAATTCACATGTTCGTTTGTTATATTGGAGTTATAAGTTAGTTATGTGTATTAAGTTTGTGAATATATTTCATAATTAATATCTCTAAATTAAACATATAAAAGCCTATAGTAAACATAACTAACATGCCAAGATAATAAGCATAAAAATATCACAATGCAATCAACATATTAAAACCTCTAAATTAAACATATAAAAACCTATAATAAAACTTTGAAATAGTGATATTTTTCATAATTAAGTATACCTTGTGAGACCTATCAAACATGCCAAGATAATAATCAAGTGTCATTAGGTGAATGTCTATTATGTTGTCCAAATACTAGTGCAACTCCATCATGCTATTTTTCTTCAAATATATCTTATTGTCCTAGTCAAATTGTTATTATTATTTGGTCATTTGCTGGTTGTTATAGACAAAAATTGTTTAATTTTAGCATTTGAATTAATAGTTTGTTTTATGATCATGGTCCCTTATGTTCCTTCTTTCAATTATACATGTTCTAGGTAGGTAGTTTGTACTATTCAAAGATAATTGATGGTTTATATAGTTAGGTATTCAAAGTGCGTGGTGCTCTTGAAATTGTTCTTGCTCAACCTTAGCATAATTGTTGATGTTGTTCCAAAATAAAATGACAGTTTTACTTTCAAATGTACCTATTATACATGACCATTTATTGTGTTTGACATTAATTTGAAGTTTATATAGATTGTTTATTATTTCTTGGGTTTGACATTAATTTGAAGTTTGAGTTCCTAGAACATCTTTGTGAATGAGTTATAGTTTTTGAGTGGATCTCTAAACTGATTTGGAAAGCAAATTTTTGTTTTGTTCACTAAACTCACAAATATTACAAATTGGGAAATGATTAGAAAGTACATGTTAATTTCTTGTCATATCTTTCTTCGTGTTTAACATTATATTTTATACTCAATCTTGTTGGAATCAAAATGACTTTCATGATATATTTTATTCTTAATCATCATGATCACCAACTTTTTATTTACTCTGCTGCTATATTTTATTATCATGTTAAAGTGAGAAAAAAAACTTTAAATATTACTATGTCCATATTTTTTTGGTTGTATCATTGTATAGCTTCTTTATTGGAAAAGTTATAGTAGTATTGTTTTATAAAAGAAGGTTTATAGTTGCTAACAACTAAAAAAAATATGCAGGGCCACTATTGTTGGATAAAGCACATAATTCTTATTTAGAACATGTATTTGCTGTTACTTTTATAGAGTTATATTTTTATATCAACCATGAGGATTAAATAATAATAGATTTGTAAATACCATACTACACACACATAAGGTCTTATTTGAGTGATAAATATTAATAGGTTTATTTCAAATTTCTAGTGTGTTAGTGATAAATATTAATATTGTACTTGATGACTAGAATGACATCTAAAAAAGATGTGAAAAGTTTAGAGAAGGATGAAAAAGTTGTTGCAAAATGGGGGGATGACAGTAAAATAGAAAATTTGCTGAAAATTTGCATTGAAGAAATATAAGCGGGTAACAGGCCAACTACCCACTTCAGTAAAGAAGGGTGGAAGAATTTACTGAAAAATTTCAAAATAAAACCAGATATGCTTATGATCACACTCAACTAAAAAATAGATAGGATACATTGAAAAAAAGAGTTTTCATCATTGGTGAAGTTAGTGGATAAGCAAACTGGAGTAGGATGGGATCATGAAAAGAAAACTATCATGGCTGACGATGATTGGTGGGCTGAAAAGAGTAAGGCATTGTTCTGTCAATGTATACTATACTAGTATTTAACTAATTGCATGAATTTTCCCATGATATATTTTTTGAATGTTTATTTATTTTTCAGGAGGATCCAAATATTTTGAAATGGAAACATGGATGACCTAAGTTTATTGACTTGTTAGATAAATGTTTCAAGGGTTCCATAGCTACTGGATTCGCCCTTTACAAACCATATGAAGATCAATTACCATGTGAAGGATCAGAATCTGTTTTTGAAGACGATCGTGAGAATAACACAATTACTGAGGATGAAGGAGATGCAAATAATTTTGATGTTGGAAATGAAGTACAACCCAACCTAACACCAAGTTCTTCCAAAAAAAGAAAGGTTTTAGGGAAAGGAGAGAAAATCGGGGAAACAGAGAAACTTCAACGATCTCTTGGTCGTATACTCAATGGGTTTGGGCCAAGTCAACAAGGACTCCCAGAAGATAACATTAGTTATGCTAAATGTTTGAAATTGTTAGATGAAATCCCATCCTTGGTAAAAGGACCACGTTTACACTTTAAGGTTGTTAGAATCCTTGCCAATAAAGAAAATAAGACAACATTTTCTTACTTCATGAATACCTCCACTGCTGATATGACTCTTGATTGGATAGACACTTGTCCCGAAAAAAATATCTGCATGATCGTTGATAGGATTGCATGCTTCTTAGAAAAAAAAACCATTAACAGTTTGAACTATTTTGTTTTTATTAGCTTGATGTAATATGATATTTGTCATAATTACTTTGTTGTTTTGATACCAAATGGAAATGTCATTATTGACTTGTTAGAATATATGATTTTGGATTCTTAAATTTCATTCTTGTGTTCTTACTTTCTTGCTTTAAGAATTTAAGGTGTCATGATCTTTAACTATCCAAACATTTATATTTTACATTTTTGTGTAACAGGATGGGTGACAATTCAAATGATAGTTTGGGCGAGAGTTCAGATGATAGTTCATATGAGAGTGACAATACTTCTGAAATAGATATTGAAGTCCAACAGGTTAATAGAAATCAATATCATATTGCAACGACGATGACTGCTTTTATGGTTACAAACCATGTTTTGAAATACATTGTCAAAGAAAAGAAAACTACGTCAATTCTCTCCGGCCAACTATGGTTTACAGAGTCGATAGCATGAAATGATAACAGGTTTTTTGAGCAACTTTGAATGAGGAAACAAGTCTTTCAGAATTTGGTATGTGAGTTAACTAATAATTGTGGATTGACACCTACTAAACACATTGGAGTTGAGGAAAGTGTTGTGATATTCTTATATATGATAGGGTAGCCTTCCTCATATAGAAATGCCCAAGAGCGATTTCAACATTCTAGTGAGACGATTCATAAACATTTCAACAAAGTTTTAGAAGTTGTATGCAAGTTGGGGAAAAAAGTCATAAAACCTGTTGATTCTTGTTGACTCTTCTCAATATATCAGAGATGATAATCGATATTGGCCTTACTTCAAAGACTGTACATGGGAAATAGATGGCACACATATTAAAATACATGTCCCAACAGAGAAACATAAACTGTTTTTCAATAGGAAATGACATACAAGTACTAATGTGATGGATGCGTGTGACTTTCATATGTGCTTTACTTTTGCATTGTGTGGATGAGAAGGATCTGTTCATGATGCAAAGATTCTTATGGATACTCTTCGTAAACCCAATTTGCGATTTCCTTATCCCACCGAAGATTAGTTTTTGGTACTTCAAATATTTTATTAGTATAATTAATATTTTTATATTCTTATCTGATATATTTTGTTTATATATACAGGTAAATACTATCTTGTAGATTCAGGATACCCGTCACTTAAAGGTTTCTTGGCACCATACAAGAATGCAAGATATCATCTTACACATTTTAGACGTGCTCCAGGATTCAGATCAAGAAATATCTTTTTTAATTATTATCATTCTTGTTTGAGAAGTGTGATTGAAAGAACTTTTGGTGTGGTAAAAGCAAGATGGAAAGTATTACAAGAAATGCCTAATTTCAAGCTTCAAACTCAAATGGCTATTATTTGGGCTTGTTTTGCACTTCATAACTTTTTAAGAAGAACGGACTCAAGTGACTTGGATATTCTTGAAAGTTTAGAGAACATCAATGGTTTACAAGACAATGAGCAAGATTTCCATGAACGAGATGGAAATGGTGTACCTACTCATGGTGAATGGCAAGCTCCAACTCAAGCCGATGTTAGATATATTGAAGAAATAAGAAACACTATCAGAGACCAATTGCCAAGAAACATGGGGCGACAACGATAATAATTTTATTTTTATGTTTGATGACTTTAAAAAAATTAGAATGAGACTTAAAAAAGATGTAGTTTTATTTTTATGTTTGACGACTATAAAAAAACTAGAATGAGTCTTTAAAAAGATGTAGTTTTATTTTTATGTGTTTGTTTTATATTGCTTTAAAAATATTTTTATGGAGAAACTAACATTAGAGGTCTTATCCCAAATACATATAAATGTTTAAATATAAATTGTCATTTAAATATTTATACTAATCCAATAATATATATATATATATATATATATATATATATATATATATATATATATATATATATATATATATATATATATATATAATATTGTCATTTAAAAGCGTTATTAATTTTTAATAATAAAGTAATAAAATATTTTTAAGAATTATATAATAATTAGTAATTCATTATCATGTATAATCATCTATTTATAATGATTAACATTAATTTATATATCCGTTTTAGTAATTTATATTTAAAAAAATTATTTTTACATTTAAGTTGCCGATAAGAATTTAAAAAAAAATGATTTTTATGAAAGCAAAGAAATACAAATTAACTTCTATTTTTTCAAAAAAATCTCTAAAAAAAAGATCTCTAGATTAGAAAAAAACTATTTTATTTAATCTAAAACAAACGGATGCACGTTAATAAATAACAATCACTTATAAAAACATATCAAGTATACTAAACTTAATTATATTTGATAACAATCACTTCTATATCATATAAAAACATATCAACTATACTAAACTTAATTATATTAAAAATCAATTCTAACAAATTTAAGGCTTTTAACTCTATCTCCGGTGATTCTAACGCACACTTGCATTGTTTCTAAAGGTACTTTCAAGTAGTGTGATTACAAGTATAACAACTAATCTAAAAATTTTATGATTATGTAAAATCATGTAAATGACAAATGTATTAAAAATTTAAACATATTTAGTACGTATATAGTTTGATAATTTTAAAGAAGTATGGAGAAAAGATGAGATTAGAATTTTTGGAGGTTTTTGAAAACTTAAAATTTGAAAGTGATAGAAGGATAAAATGGGGAAGGAGAAAGCATTGCACATGTATATTCTCTGAAAGGAATCTCTAAATGAGTATCTTATTATGTTAGGCATAAACTGAATAATATTTTTTGTCCGAATCATTTTGAGTTGAACTAGTGGTTTTCTTCTTCGATGGAAGAATACAGAAACCGGTGGGAAGAAACAAAAAGAGAAGGATCAAAGTCTACAGAATACGAAGCAGTCATACGTGCAGGACCACACGTGCGACCCCTCCAACAAGCTCACGCTCATCTCATTGTCACAGGTTGCCACCGTAGCCGAGCCCTCCTCACCAAACTCCTCACTTTCTCTTGCGCCGCCGGTTCCATTGCTTACACCCGCCGTCTCTTCCTCTCCGTCACTAACCCCGATTCATTCCTCTTCAATTCCCTCATTAAAGCCTCCTCCCAACACGGTTTCTCACTCGACACCGTCTTTTTCTACCGTCGCATGCTCTTTTCCCCTCACAAACCTTCCTCCTACACGTTCACCTCGGTTTTCAAAGCTTGCGCTCATCTCTCTGCTCTTAAACTCGGAACCCTTCTCCATTCCCACGTTTTTGTTTCTGGGTATGCTTCCAATCCATTTGTCCAAGCCGCAATAGTAGCCTTTTATGCAAAGTCAAGTGCGCTACCTCTCGCCCGGCAGGTGTTCGATAAAATGCCGCAACGAAGTGTAGTTGCTTGGAACACCATGATTTCAGGTTATGAACAAAACGGGCTTGCAAATGAAGCAATGACACTGTTTCATAAGATGAATGAATTGGGGGTTCGTCCTGATTCCGCAACTTTTGTTTCTGTGTCATCAGCTTGTTCTCAAATTGGGTCTCTTGAATTGGGATGTTGGGTGCATGATAGCATCATTAGTAATGGGATTCGCGTCAATGTGATTCTTGGTACTTCGTTGATAAATATGTTTTCACGGTGTGGTGATGTTAGCAGAGCGCGTGATGTTTTTGATTCGATGAGTGAAGGGAATGTTATAGCTTGGACAACTATGATATCTGGGTATGGTATGCATGGTTATGGCGTTGAAGCAACCGAGCTATTCTATAAAATGAAAAAAGCAAGCAGGCTCGTTCCTAATACTGTTACTTTTGTTGCTGTTTTATCTGCATGTGCTCATGCAGGGCTAGTACGTGAAGGGAGAGAAATTTTCGCAAGCATGAGAGAAGAGCATGGTGTGATTCCTGGAGTGGAACACCATGTTTGCATGGTTGATATGCTTGGGAAAGCGGGGTTGCTAACTGAAGCATACGATTTCATCAAGGAGCTTAGGCCCGAGGAGCTAGTTCCGGCGGTGTGGACTGCAATGCTTGGTGCTTGCAAGATGCATAAGAATTTTGATCTTGGTGTGGAAGCTGCTCAGCATCTCATTTCTTTAGAGCCAGAGAATCCCAGCCATTATGTATTGCTTTCTAATATGTATGCATTTGCTGGAAGAATGGATAGAGTGGAATCTGTTAGAAATGTAATGATCCAAAGAGGTATTAAAAAGCAAGTGGGTTTTAGCTCTATTGATGTTAACAATATACCGTATCTTTTCAGTATGGGTGATAAGTCCCATCCTGAGACCAAAGAGATTTACCAGTATTTGGATAAGTTGATGTGGAGGTGCAAGGAAGCAGGTTATGCATCTCTTCCTGAATCAGCAATGCATGAGTTGGAAGAAGAAGAGAGGGAGTATGCCCTCAGACACCATAGTGAGAAGCTTGCAGTAGCATTCGGGCTGATGAAAACTAGTCATGGAACTACTCTCAGGATTGTCAAGAACCTTAGGATATGTGAAGACTGTCATTCAGCAATCAAGTTCATCTCTGTTGTGACAAATAGAGATATAATTATTCGTGATAAACTTCGATTCCATCATTTCAGAGAAGGCTCGTGTTCTTGTTTAGATTATTGGTGATGAGATTTTAAACTTGCACGGATCTGATTAACAAGTGATTATTTTGAGAACAATCTCTGAAGAGATAACTGCCTATCACATATAATATGCATTTTTCTATCAATGTATGCTGATTGCAAGGTCTGAAACCATAGTTGCGAACTTGACAAACTTCATGGATGAATTAACTTCCTAGGAGAAGCCAACAGAGGAGGGCAAAGAACAAAAGAAAGTGAAATTGAAAAGACGCCTGCTCAAATTTATTTTATATGCATACACATACATAGAAGCAGGATGATAGTTGCCCAATGATGCTTCACTAAGCTCTTCAACACTACATTAATGATATAAAACAGATACAACATCATCAAACAGACGAAAAGACACATCAAGCAAACTATTCCAATCAATGTATCTCTTATTTCACATGTTCCATTGGACAATCCTTGATATGATACATTACTTAACACATGCACATGGTCTGTCGTGTTGATACTTGATACATAATCACTCACAGTACCTATTCACAGAAGTATGAAACTGGGAGGTAGGCGTTCCAACAAGCTTAAAACTGATATGATACAGAGTGTAAACATACTGATATTACACATAAGTTTGGAATGTATTGGTCGGGAAATTTGAAAGTTACTTTCAACTTAGTAGGTAAGTTTTTCTTGCAGCTCAAGAAAACTGACTGGATTCAATGTCCTTGTAAGAAAATGCCTCTACAAGCTTGGGGAAGAGCTTAGCAAGCATTATTTTAAATCCTGTAGAAGTCCCCTTCTGGTTTTCTTGTTCAGTTTTTCCACATCCAATGGAAGCTCCTTCAAGATATGCCTTACAAGCAGAAAGTATATGTTTGGAATGCTGTCTGAAGTGCTCTTCCACCAGTGCTTCAAAATGCTGCATCAGGCATAATTATCAGTTATGGTTTCATTCATACAATCGTATTAAAAGTGAACCTTATTTTCATGAGAGTAAACAATGTATATATATAGTAATTTTACCTTTGGTGGCTTTCTTAATAGATACAACATAGATTTGGTTGTGACAAGGAAAGCATTCTCATTATAGCTCACAGAGTTTTTCTCTCCCTCAGCTCTGCCTATTTGTTGGTCATATCCAGCCTCATTAAAATAAGGCTTCTCATTAAGGACCAGAGCCTGCAGAGAGATAAGAACTTGAAGAATAGTAGAGGTTCCAGGATTCCACACTTCACTGCCTGCGCCTGTCCAAGTATTTAGGAGACTCAGACAGATTTTCCCTGACTCGTACAAATTAGGATTTAAGCGGAGCCCGCCAGAATTGTAGTGCACCATCTGCATTCAAAGGCCACAACGACAACATGAGAGTTTGTTCAAATTTAGAGTTTTTTCTTGAGATCTTTGAACATGAGCTGTTACAAACATATACAAAAGTCTCTTCTACAAAAAAACATGGTTACACTGAGCTTCTCAGTTCAGTTAAGGGCCTTATAAACATTGGTGCTGGAAAAACAAATACAAGCCCTGCAAACTATATTTAAAATCTTACAGGTGGTTCGTTGGGATACTCTGGAGGGAAACATATATCAAAGAAAAACAATCCGTCTTGATACGGAGTTCCAGATGCACCAACAATAGCTGCTCGCATGAGATCCATTCTTTCCTCATATGCACGAACATAAATAGAGTCTGTGTGGGTCAATAAAGATTGTAAGTACATTTACAGAAGTCATTATGAATACTTGCAGCTTTAACAAATTACATTTTCTTAAGTAAATCAATTAGTCAAGTAAATCAATTTTCCTTTTTTATTTACAACAACCAATTTTGTTCATACAATACACTCTCAAACCCTGATATCCCTAAAATCAAATTTTGGTTACTAATTTCATCTTATTACTTGACCTTCTGCATTGCCTAAGAATAAAAATGTAACAACTTATAACATGTCATCTTGCCATATATATATTTTGCCACTCAAAACGGGTCCGTATACTATGTAGTGGCAGAGACCGGTGGCTCTGGTGACCCAAGTTTAGTTTACTAATTTGAGTTCAACCATCATATCACACAGTGTGATTCAAAAAAATAATAATAAAGAAAGATAAAAAGTATGTACCAGGAAGACTTTTCTCAAGGATGCTCCATTCTTGCTGAACCCTTTTTACCCAGCTTCTTTTTACCTACAAAGCGAAGAAAACAGTTGGCCTAATATATCAATGTAATAATATTTCATAGTAAAGGATTGATTTCTAACCTGCAACGTTGGTAATCCTTTCCCCTCATCAAAAAATTGGTGGTCCTCAGAGCAGCTTTCTATAACATCAAACTGCTTAAACTGGTTTGAGCTGTTGCTGTCTAAAGAAACTGGAAACTCATTCTTGTCATTGATCATAATAACTTCTGGATATGAAGTTGTGTCTTCAGTAGATTGCAACTCAGTCATTGGATGTGGTTCAATGCAGAGGTTACAAGTTTCAGAATCTTTCTTATCAGGAAAATCAAATTCGTGATCCTTTTCAAATGTAGGCACTGATGAAAATGCTCCTGTAACTGAAGTTCCACCGAATGTTTGGAATATGCTGGATTTAATGCTGGAGAAAATTTCAAAGGCAGTTTGAGGAAGGAAAAAGGGACTACACTCCTCAAGGTTCTTTTCACAATTCTCTTTTTTCCCATCACAATTTATCAAGTCCTGAACATTAAACATCACATTCAGTTTATATACTTTCCAATCTGAGACTTCTGTGTCTGACATATACCAGGTAGATAATATACAAACACATGATACATATGGTTGTACACAGAGGTAGAAGAAACAGAAAAGGCATTGTTCTCACCTTTCCTTTCTTGTCAGAAGGTAGACTTCCGCGTTCAGTCATCTCTTGAGGAGCAGGGGTTACAGTTGAGCCTTCATGTTTATCAATCCGAAAAATTTCATACGGCGCAACCTGTTAGGAAAAAACAAAAATCATTCATATTACTTCTTATCAAACAATGAAAACTACAAAATCAGACACAATATTGGCGCAATCCAAGCTCAGTAGGATCATCCAATCTGAATATATGCAATATGTAATCCAAGTTCCATGGTTCTAATATTATGTTACCATCACTATCAAATCTAGACTTTGACTATAAGTTGACATGCATTTACATAAACTGTACTATATTTACAGAAAAGTATGACATTTACCTTGGTTGTGAAACCAGTAGCCAGTTTCACCTCCACATTACCATCTTTGAAACCAGTAACAGTGCCAACACAGGACAAGTAACGGTCATCAGGGAAGTCATCATGATAACTCATTTGGTTCCCGTTTCTGAGGGAAACCTCCATATTTATGTCATCTACTGAATTTTCTTTAAACTGTTTTTGAGCCGCCTTGAACATAATATCACCAAAAAAACATGAGTAGTCCGGGTGCTCTACGAGTTCGTAGGCACTCACAGTTTCCTCCATTTTATCTCCATCCAAATTATTCGGTTTGGATATGGAAACGTTTTTCCATTTTACTTTTGCAGTATGCTCCTTTGCATCCACACATTGGACAACACCCCATCTTTGACTATTAGGCTGAAGAGGATCATAAGAAGTACCTTTTTCAAGCACAAATTGATGAGGCCAAAATTCATGCGTGTTTATAACATTCACTGGGAGTAAATTCTCTGGATCTAATCCCAGACTATGCTCACCATTTTGCCACAAAATGTCAACTTTGGTCTTTATCTTCGCAATTATAAACAATTCCCCATTATAAGAGTTAAGGTTTTTTCCCTCACTCTTACACCCTCTTGTCATACTATGCTCCATAGTAATCTGTTTCTCTTTGTCTGCAAATGAGAGCATGCACCATTCACCAAGTTGCCAGTTTGCGTCTGAAAAACACGACAACACGGTCAAGTTTTTGGAGTCTTGCCAGCATGGAGGAGCATTCACATTCAAATCGCTACTCGAAAGAACAGAAGCAATCCAGTTAACATGCACCAAACCCGCATCCACAGCGCAAACAGTTCCTTCATCTTGGCTATCTCTCCAAGTTCCACAAAGCCATCCTGCTGATTTAGAAGCATCAGAGGACTTAACCTTTACTCTCTGTCCTGGATAGTATGGACACTGCAAATCTTCCGAAAATTTACAAGTCAGTGGTAAAAGCATCTCTCTTTCCAAGGCAATGATATCAGATTTAGCTCCATCGTCAAACAATAGAGTCACTTTGTCCACGACCCTTTGAACCCGACCAAGCCATGGCCCCTTAATTACATAATCACTTTCTGAAATAGAGCGAATCTTCGTAAGTTTCTTGGAGTTTACGTTTTTGAATACCTTTCCTTTCACATTTTCCAAATCCGCAACCACATCAACATTTGTGACCCTTCCCATTTGTCCTATCTGATATGACAAGGAGCAGACCACATCACCATGACCAAAAGCTCTCTCAAATGAAAGAAAATCATCGATCTTCCCAATGCTTTCCTCTAAATTTGATAATATGCTCTGAGCTTGACCACCATATTGAAAATCAGTTTCTTCTGGATCCTCACTGCTGCTGCTGCTGTCACTCGAAGTTTCCCATTCGGAATCACTAGTCATAGCATCCATCAATTATACACCTGTCACAATATTTTTCACATTAACATCAAATATATTCCGATAAAACAGCATCACAACACAACATTAAAGAAGAAACAAGTTAGTCCATGTAAGGAATTCTCACCAGATTTTGAAATAGATGGAATCAGAATTACTCTGCACTCTGCAGTATCTTTAGAAGAAAGGACACAATATATACTTCTGATAGATAAATATTTTTGTCACAGATAATCAGTATCTCGCGAAACAGGAGATCCGATGCCAAAGAAGATTTGCCCGACAGGACAATAGGAACCAATCAAGGACTCCAAAGTGCCAAAGGAGATATGCCCAATTAAGAAGCTCTTTCTTCCGGTTTCGCGGGGTAGTTTGACGGAAGGAAGATTTCTAGTGCTAGATAAAGCAGAAGATAATTTGAAGATGCCAAAGGAGATTTGCCTCCAGAATAGGTGGATTTCCAAGAGTTACTTCTGAGTAATAATATTCTTTTCATATACTTTTACTATTACCTGAATCCAACCATATATAGGAAGTTCAGTAACTTTTGCCAAAGGAGATTTGTCCAATACACACAGGAATAATCAAACATACATGAATAGAAGAAAGGAATGGAATTTTTCTCTTCCAAGATTGAAAGTTACACTGCCAAAGGCAATTTGCCCACACTATCAGGTGCTAATATCAAGAACCATGAAAATCTCAAAGTCTTAATCAGGAATTTTTAACCATTCAACAGAAATATTTTCTTCTTCTTGATTCTCAGCAAAACGGTAAATTAGAATCATATTTTCCATTGGCAAAAGCCCTTCAATAACCACATCATTTCTATTGAACCTGCAACATAAGAAAGTACAGGTAAGCTAACTAAATTATAATCTATGATACACAGATACAAACACCAGACACGGCACTGACCTTTGAAGAAGGAAGAGGCAGGTGTTGTTCAAATAGGTTCAGTTCCAAGACCAGTTCCACCATCCTCAACATCAGCACCAAGCTTTGGAACCATTGCTAAGGCTTTAGTGTTGTTTGTATAGTGAATGAAGCCTTTTTCTTACACTTACTCATAAATAAGATGACTATTTAAACGTACCCACAGAAAAGAATATTCTACATAGTATCTGACACTAAATATTAAGAGACAATTAGAATCAAATTACACTTATGTCCTCCTTATATTTCACTAAAAGAAGTCCGTTTTCAAATGGAAAGGAACAAGAAAATAATGCTCTATAGTTCTGGGATGAATATGGCTTTTGATACTTTTCTTTTTCTCTTCAGGAAGTTGTTTCTTACATATTTGTTAAGTAGTAGTAGCCTACTAACGATGATGTTCTTACAAGTGGAATTATACTCGAATATTTTAAATAAGATGTTTTTTTAATTATATTATAAAAAAGGTTACGCTAATTTTGTATTTATTTTATCAATTTTTTTTTTGAATTGTAATTTTTTGTGTTAAAACAGTATTTTTGACAGAACCTGTTGTCGTCGAAATATTGTGTGTCGAAATTGTGTGAATGTCGAAGTGTTGAGGAGTTAGTTTCAACATGAATTTGATTTTAAACCTAATTTTGTAATGTTCACAGAATCGAGTATTTTGGGCTTTTGTTTATGGGCCTTGCTTAAGGAGCAAACAAACAAAATCTATAAATAGAGAGTAACCCCTATTATTGTAAACACTTGAATTTTGCAGTTGCAAAAAAATAAAGAATCATAGTTTGTGAGCAGAGAGGAACTCTGTAGAAAATTCATCTTCTTCGTTCTCTTGAAAAATCCTAACTCTTTTCTCAATTCAATATTCTTTTCTTACTTTTCATCACCATTATGCAGCGATACAATCTTGCAACCAAAGTTGATTTGATTCAATCGAGTGAAGAGTGAAGAACAAGAGGGAATTCGATCAGTGCGATTGAATCTTGTTCATCAAGATTGATTCGGAATTACTCAAAGTCTTGGGTTTAATTCCAACATCTGGTATCTAGAGAACTAGTTGAGCGATTCTTGGAAGCATAACATGATGAATCATCCGAACGGGCATTTTTCGAAGAGTCTTCCAATTTTGAAGAATCAGAATTACAAGAATTAGTGCAAGAAGATAAAGATTATCGTTTGCTATCAAGATCTTTGGGATCTTGTGAAAGAGGGAGTGGCATCGTTTGCAACAAACACGACAGATGAAGAAAAAACCGCACACAAAGAATTGAAAAAGAAAGATTATAAAACTCTCTTTATAATCCATCAATGTGTTGATTCTGATAATTTTGAAAATGTTAGTGATGTTGAATCAGCAAAAGAAGCATGAGAAATTCTTGAAAAGTCGTTTGGAGGCAAAGAGAATGTGAAAGAGGTGAGATTACAAACTCACAAAAGAACATATGAATTGCTTCAGATGGAAGACAATGAAAGAATAACTTATTTTTCACTAAGGTTACAAAACTGGTGAATCAAATCAAGGTATGTGGAGAAGTGTTGACATCAAGATCAGTTGTTTCAAAGATCTTGAGGCCAATGACTCCAAAGTTTGACCACATGGTAGTAGTCATATAAGAGTCGAAAGATTTGTCAGCATTGACAAAGGAAGAGCTTTAAGGGACACTTGAATCTCATGAAGAAAAAATGTATGAAAGAACTACAGGCAAATCGAAGAGTGATGTGGCTTTGCAGGCGCAATCGGTAAGATAAAAGAAAGACAAAGGGAAGTGGCTAGACAACAAAGGTAAACGAGGCTACTACAATTCGACTGGTCAAAATCAGCAAGAAGGAGGCTGGTGGAATCAGAGAAGACCCTCATACCAAAGTAACCAGAGAGGCAGTGCTGTAGGTAGAGGAAAAGGTGATGGTCGAAAACCTGACAAAAGTCACATTTAATGTTTCAATTGTCAGAAGTATGTCACTACTCTAGTGATTGTCCTGAAAAACAAAAGAATCAAGAAAATGATACAAAGTTTGCAAATCATGAATAAGAAGAGATGTTGCTGATGGTCACAATAAGAGATGAAGAAAGATTCCAGGACCAATGATACTTGGACTCAGGATACTCATCACACATGACTAGTGTCGCAACCTGAAAAAATACAGTGCGAAAAAAGACAACCGGCGAAGAAAAAAGACAGGAGAGTCGCCACCGTGCGTTATTTATCCCAAGGGAGGGAAAGGAAACGCTCGAAGTAAACCTGAAAAAGGAAAGGACAAGACGGGGTCTCGCAACCAAATCTTGGGTTCGGGAGTCGGTTATGCGAAGGGAAGGTATTAGCACCCCTACGCATCCATAGTACTCTACGGGATCCACTTTTGTAGTTTTTGTCTAAAGGGTGTGGGTTTACCTAACGTGTTTATTTACTAAAAAGGTTAAGAGAAATGACTCGCGCGGATGTCGCATCCACTGCATACGTATCTCATCTGAATATGAGAATCAGAGTCTTCGTAGCTCGGCTGACCTATGAGTTGGGGGATGTGTGCTCGCTAAGACATCGCGTCTTATGCCTACGTATCTCATCTGGAATGAGAATCAGAGCAAGTCGTAGTTCGGCTAACTACGGGGTTATGGATTGGGTTTTGGACGAACAACGTTACTACGCAATCTACCGGATGCTCGACCTTTGGAGACTTACTCGCCTGTAGTAGAAGAAGTAAACGTGTTGCTTTGGGTTTTAGGGTTTGGGATGCTCGAGGGCAAAAAGGCAGTCCTTGACGAAGGAACCGCGCTACCTGCAGGGATATGAATACAAAACACAAAACATGTATCTCAAAGTAAAATGCCACCAAGGGGCTCAAACATTGCCTCCTATCGAGGTCTTCCAGCTAAGAAAGCGATAAAGTATGGGAAAGGGAAAAAATTACCACACGGATAAAGATCCGAAGCTATAGCAGTTAAAGGGGCAAGAAACCCTGAAATGTCTCCAGCTGAACCGTCAAAGGAAATCAGTCAACACGAATAATCAGAATAAAACTCCAGGGGGTATCCCACAAATAAAGTGAGAAACCACGCGAGTGTCTCTGCGAAAGCCATGTGAGCCCTCACAAAACTCGACAAAGGGTTAGAGCAGCAGGATGAAATCAAGAGAAAACAATGCCATGGAAACACAAGACAGGTTAGAGAAACAAAATAGGGTAACCCAGAGTTGCCCCTAAATCAAAATGTAACCACATGAATAATTCCATCAAAATTCACAAAAGGCTCACAGAAAAGGTATCAAATTCACCCATAATACCTCATACATTTAGAGCATTCAAATTAAAGGCATAAAGATGATGGATATAGGGCAAACCTGATTGGAGAGCTTGATTGAAATTGAGTTGCACCCGTGAGGTTTACAAGTTGAGTTCCTTTCAGGGTTTGGAGGTTGCTCTGAACTCTGTTGGTTTTTCTCTCACTATCTTTTCCTCAGAGTTTTGCTTCTCTTCCTTCTTTCTCCAGTGAATCTCCCAGTGTAACTCCAAGTGTGTTTTCCTCTACTGAAACTTCAGTATTTATAGACTGATTTTCGTGGGTAATGGGCTCAAATGAGGGAGACCCAAGTCCAAAATAATTTGTTATATTTTATTTATTTATTTTATTTATTTATTTATTTAATTAATTAATTAATTAATTAATTAATTAAATTATTTATTTTTTTTCGTTTTTTTTTTCTTCGTTTTTTTTTTTCGTTTTTTTTTTCTTCAGGAAAAATGAAGGGTAAATTTTGGGGTATTACAACTGCCCCTATTCAATCAACTGGAGACCCGGAAAGAAGATGACAGTTGCTTTCGTACTTTCGAGGTATCAAGGGATTGAATACAATAAAAGCCCAAAAATTTGCACTGAAGTGAAGTGAAGTAACAATGTCTGTCAGAATCAGCAAAGAGGTGGTCTTGAAAGAAGAATTCGTCTGGTACGGTGAGAGTCAGTTTGAATATCGAAAAAGAATGTTAAACTGGATACCAAAATAAATGGTAACACAGAAATAACCATGGCTTGAATGCCGCTCATCAGTCTGAATACTGGAAAGGATTTCGATCTGAACACCGGAAAATGGGCCTGAATGCCACAAGTCGCATCGACCTGAACGTCGGAACCTTCTTCGATCTGAACATCGGAAACTTGGCCTGAATGCCACTTCGATCTGAATATCGAAAAATTGGCCTGAATACCACAAGCTGCATCGACCTGAACGTCGGAAACTTCTTCGATCTGAACATCGGAACACTGGCCTGAATGCCACTTCAGTCTGGATACCGGAAAACTGGCCTGAATGCCACTTCGGTCTGGATACCGGAAAACTGGCCTGAACGCCACTTTGGTCTGGATACCGGAAAAACTGGCCTGAATGCCACTTCGGTCTGGATACCGGAAAACTGGCCTGAATGCCACAAGTTGCATCGACCTGAATGTCGGAAACTTCTTCGATCTGAACATCGGAACACTGGCCTGAATGCCACTTCGGTCTGGATACCGGAAAACTTCATGCCTGTCAGCATTGGCAGAAATAGGGAATGATAATAGAGGCGGCGCATGGGCCAATGACACTTGCTGGGGATAACAAAGGTAAGTCATGAACAATCTTCAGTCTGAGTACTGGAAACAACTTCTAGCTTATCACTTGGGATACCGAGAATGTTTTATGCTTACATGCGTATGTTTGAATTTTTCAATGGCGTAATGCTCCATAAAAATGGAAATGCTACGCGATTTGGAAGGATGCAATGCAATATGATTCTACATGCAGGGATGCGAAATGCTGGGTAGAATGCCAAGCCGAGGCAAGGGGATCTGCTGGGGAAATGATCACCATCTTCTGGACCCTGGCAAGGCTGTTGGAGATACACACCACAATGAACTCTGTGGGGAGACGACTAGCCATGCGGTGTTCTGGCCACACCGAGACTCTGATCGGGGAAGGAATGGCATTGGAAGCCTGCTACTGAGGAAAGTTACAATGGTTCTGGCAACCACGATTTGCGAGAGATGACTCAGCAGGGGGAGCAAACACTGATACGGTACCGAGGTTCTGCTTCAAGGAAAGAAACCATGGATCTGGCATTGGGATTATCGATCTGGCATCGAACTCTAAGGAGCAGCCACTTCTGCTGGGAAGATAAAGTCTGGCACTGTCAACCCCGTTGGGGATATGTAGTCTGGTACTATCAACTCTACTGGGGAGTGTATGTCCTGAAACAACCGCTTGGGGAAGTACGGTGGTGAGAAACTGCTGGGGATTGAAGAATCCAACACTCTGATCAGCTCTGCAGGGATAAGACACCGAATTTGTCTGTTGGTGACTTCACTGGGGAAGATATTCACGATCATCTGCAGGGAATTTTAAGGAAATGCCCTGAGGGTATCTGTTCTGAATAGACGATCCAAAGCACTTAAAATTTACAGCAATTTTAAATGTTTATTAAGCCTGTACCTGTAAAGCCCTTATGTGTCATGATGCAATGTTTATCAAAAATTCGGACGTCATTTTTGCAAACAAAACAGTAAAATGAAAATGAAAACAGAGATATACTGAATAATATGATTTTATTGATTGAATGGCCTCTGAATAGGCATTTACATTAAGAAGCAATCCCTGGAAAGAGGTAATCGCACAATAGATAAAAACAGAAATTAATCTAATGGCAATGTGAAATGGATTTCTATTGGGTTCCAATTCTGCTATGACTTGCCCGTCTTCAAGATCCTCCAGATGATCAGCTTTCTGAAAGAGTGATTGGACTGTTTCATATCCTTCAAAAATTTCCAGTCATTGGCACGAGATGAGATTCAGAACGACTCAGAACGCAGTCATTCGCTTAATCCCTAACTTTTGCCTGGATCGCCCTTTTCGGGTTTTCAATCCACCGGGATACCCATTTTTGCCTAAGTTGCCTTTTCAGGTTTTCAACTTACCGGGTGTACAATCTTTTTTTTATTTTTTTGATCCCTAATTTTTGCCCGAACCTTTCCATTTTCTTGGTTCGCCGGGATGCCCATTTTTGCCTGGACTATTCTTTTTACTGTCCAGCGGGTCTATTTTATGCGAAGTATTTTTTAACTGCGTCTGAGTTCACAGGGGAAGCGAAGTCTTCACCCTCCATAGTTGCAAGCATTAAGGCCCCACCATCAAAAACCTTGGTGACAATATACGGTCCATCATAGTTAGGAGTCCACTTGCCCCTGTGATCTGTCTGAGGAGGAAGGATCCTTTTCAACACTAAATCTCCGACTTGGAAACAACGAGGACGCACCTTCTGATCAAAAGCTCTCTTCATCCGACTCTGATACAACTGCCCATGACAAATGGCTGCCATTCGCTTCTCTTCGATAAGACTCAACTCATTGAACCTTGTCCGAATCCATTCAGCTTCATCTAACTTGACATCCAACAGGACTCTTAGAGAAGGAATCTCCACTTCAACAGGTAGGACCGCTTCCATACCATACACAAGGGAGTAAGGGGTTGCCCCTGTCGATGTACGTACTGAAGTGCGGTAGCCATGCAAGGCGAAGGGTAGCATCTCATGCCAATCTCTGTACGTAACGACCATCTTCTGCACAATCTTCTTTATGTTCTTATTTGCCGCCTCAACAGCGCCGTTCATCTTAGGACGATAGGGGGAAGAGTTGTGATGCTGAATGTTGAAGTTCTGACACAACTCCTTCATCATTTTGTTGTTGAGATTAGAACCATTATCAGTAATGATTCTTTCGGGAATCCCATAGCGACAAATAATTTCTTTCTTGATGAAACGGGCAACCACATGTCTGGTGACATTCACAAATGACGCTGCTTCGACCCATTTGGTGAAATAGTCGATGGCAACAAGGATGAAGCGATGCCCATTGGAAGCAGTCGGCTCAATCTTTCCAATCATGTCAATACCCCACATAGCAAACGGCCACGGCGAAGCCATCACATTCAGAGGATTCGGCGGTACATGCACCTTATCAGCATAAATCTGGCATTTATGACACTTCCGAGCATACTTGAAACAATCTGATTCCATGGTCATCCAATAATAACCCGCTCTCAACAATTTCTTAGCCATTGCATGTCCACCGGCATGAGTACCGAAGGAACCTTCATGAACTTCCTGCATTAACATGTCCGCCTCGTGTCTGTCCACACATCTGAGCAAAACCATGTCGAAGTTCCTCTTATACAACACATCGTCTTTGTTCAAGAAGAAACTGCCTGCCAATCTTCTCAAAGTCTTTCTGTCATTGTTGGATGCCCCTGCAGGGTACTCTTGATTCTTCAGAAAGCACTTGATATCGTGATACCAGGGTTTGTCATCGACTACCAGTTCAGCAGCAAACACATACGCGGCCCTGTCAAGGCGCATCACATCGATCCTGGGAGCATGGTTCCAACGAATTACCTTGATCATGGAGGATAGAGTAGCAAGTGCGTCTGCCATCTGGTTCTCATCACGAGGTATATGATACAATTTTACCGTTGTGAAGAAAGTCAACAGTCTTCTCGTGTAATCTCTGTAGGGGACCAGAGTGGGCTGGAGAGTATTCCAATCACCATTCACTTGATTAATCACCAGAGCTGAATCTCCGAAGATGTCCAGAGTCTTGATTCTCAGATCAATGGCTTGCTCAATGCCCAAGATACAGGCCTCGTACTCAGCTTCATTATTTGTGCACTCAAAAGTCAAACGAGCGGTGAAAGGTATGTGGGCAACTTTCGGAGTTGTAATGACAGCACCAATTCCACTTCCTCTAGCATTGACAGCCCCATCAAACAACAAAGTCCACTTTTCGTTCGGATCAGGTCCCTCCCCAACAACTGGCTCTTCACAGTCTTTCATCTTGAGGAACATGATGTCTTCATCAGGGAATTCAAACTTCATCGGCTCATAATCATCAATCGGCTGCTCGGCAAGGTAGTCTGACAGAATACTACCTTTGATGGCCTTTTGCGACGTGTACTGAATATCATACTCTGTTAAAATCATTTGCCAACGAGCGACCCTTCCGGTGAGAGCTGGCTTCTCGAATATGTATTTCACTGGATCCATCTTAGAAATCAACAAGGTAGTATGGTTCAACATATACTGCCTCAGTCGGCGAGCAGCCCAGGCCAAAGCACAGCAAGTTTTCTCAAGCTGCGAATATTTGATTTCACAGTCGGTAAACTTTTTGCTAAGGTAGTATATGGCATGCTCTTTTCGACCAGACTCGTCATGTTGTCCCAATACACACCCCATCGAGTTCTCAGTCACTGATAGGTACATTATCAGAGGTCTCCCAGGAACTGGAGGTATAAGGATTGGAGGTTTCTGTAAATACTCTTTTATCTTCTCAAAATCCCTTTGACAATCTTCATTCCACCCGATAGCCTGATCTTTCCTCAGCAATTTGAAAATTGGCTCACACGTGGTTGTTAGGTGAGAGATGAACCTTGCAATGTAGTTCAACCTCCCTAAGAAACTACGGACTTGCTTCTCTGTTCTTGGCTCAGGCATTTCCTGTATTGCTTTCACTTTGTCAGGATCCACCTCAATCCCTTTTCCGCTAACAATAAAACCCAGCAATTTTCCCGATCTCATCCCGAAAGTACACTTGTTCGGATTAAGCCTCAGCTTGAATTTCCTCAAACGCTCAAACAATTTCTGCAAATTCACCAAGTGTTCTTCTTCTGTCTGAGATTTGGCAATCATATCATCCACATAAACCTCGATTTCATGATGAATCATATCATGGAACAGAGTTACCATAGCTCGTTGATATGTTGCTCCGGCATTTTTCAGACCAAACGGCATCACCTTGTAGCAGAAGGTGCCCCACGGGGTTATGAAAGTTGTCTTTTCCATGTCTTCTGGTGCCATCTTGATTTGATTATAGCCAGAAAAGCCATCCATGAAGGAGAATACCGAGAACTGAGCTGTATTATCCACCAAAACGTCGATGTGAGGTAATGGGAAATCATCTTTAGGGCTAGCTCTGTTCAGATCCCGATAGTCGACACACATCCGTACCTTTCCATCCTTCTTAGGTACTGGGACGATGTTTGCAACCCATGGCGGATAATTGGTGACTGCTAGAAACCCTGCATCTAACTGCTTTTGCACTTCTTCCTTTATCTTGACAGCCATCTCTGGTCTTGTTCTTCTGAGCTTCTGCTTGACCGGAGGACAACCTTCTTTGAGAGGCAAGCGGTGTACCACGATGTCTGTGTCCAGCCCAGGCATGTCCTGATAAGACCAGGCGAAGATGTCAATGTATTCTTGCAGCAATTTAATCAGCCCTTTCTTCACATTATCTTCCAAAGCAGCCCCTATTTTGATTTCTCTCTTGGCGTCTTCGGTGCCGAGATTAATCACTTCAACAGACTCTTGATGCGGTTGAATAACCCTTTCCTCTTGTTTTAATAACCTGGTAAGTTCTTCAGGGAGTTCACAGTCTTCATCACCCTCTTCTTCAGCTTGAAAGATTGGATTTTCAAAGTCGAAACGAGCCATAGCAGAACCGTTATCAATAGGATCCGGTGTTGTGCATCTGCATGAGTGATGGTATGTGCTTATGAGTGTGAACAAGAAGTGAAAACTAAACGAAACATTGCCATTTTTTTATTTTGAAAAACTGCAAAAATAGAAAGACAGGGAACGAAATATTTGAATGCAAAAATACGTCCTTTATTTATGATAAAAATGCAAGTGTCACATAGATGGGCCCTACAATGAGTCATTACGCCCTGGGCGGAACGTAAGACTTGGATATGCATGAATAAACAAAGAAAATTACTCTTCGAGAAGAGTGACTTGGATAATCTCTTCAGAAGACCAATTGTTGATGACTTCACCCGGGATCCTCGGACGCACCCAGTTGTCAATGTCACAATCATTATCCCCATCTTCTTCGTTGACTGCAGAGACTTCACCAGGAATCACAAAATTAACAGGAACAACATCTGCGAATTCATCAGTAGCATCTTCAAACACTTCTCCCTCAACCCCTTCCATAGACTCTTGGACAGACAAATCTTCAACCTGGAGGATACCTTTGTCGAGCAAGGCCTGGATACCTTGCTGTAGTTTCAAACAACCTCCACTCTGAGTGGCACAATCCAAACAACCCTTCCCACAACCGGGGAAGACATCGGCCTTCAGCAAGCATCCTTTGATATCCAACAATGGAGTCTTCAACTTCAACACATCCTTAATGGACTTGGCTTTTCCCTCTATCATGTTAACGTTCGCACCACCATGCTGGGGCATGGGATTGTTAACGACATTCGGAGCCGGTGCAAGGTCGATGGCCTTTGAATCTATGAGGTCCTGAACTACGTGCTTAAAAGCTTTGCAGTTCTCAATATTGTGGCCAGGTGCCCCAGAGTGGAAGCTACACCTAGCGTTGGCGTCGTAACCCACCGGAAGTCTACCAACAGGAGGAGCCAGAGTGCGCAGTTGCACAAGTTGTAGTTGTTGAAGACTAGAAAGTAACTGGGCGTACGACATTGGAAGGGTGTCGAAACGCCGGTCCATCATCCTTTGCCTCTGTTGATAAGCGGGTCTGTTACCCGGTTGTTGCTGCTGTTGATACTGAGCTAATTGACGCTGCGGTGGTTGTTGTTGTTGTGGCACTGCAGCTGGAATGGTCACAGCCGCAACATACGGTTGTTGATGATAATTCTGGAAATTATTCCTTCTAACACCTCTGTTCTGATAGGAAGCCAAAGAATTCACTCCCCCCTCTCTTTGCTTATGCCCTCCAACGAACGACTTTTTTACCCCTGACGAAGATCCTCCTCCACTTTGGATCTTGCAGGTCTTCAGGTAATTCTCCACCCTCTCTCCGGTAGAGACCACATCAGCAAAGTTGGAAGCATTGCACCCCATCAGACGCTCCAGATAAGGTCCAGGCAACGTATTCATGAACATGTTGGCCATTTCTTTCTCCAACATAGGGGGCTGAACACGGGAAGATGTCTCCCTCCAGCGTTGAGCGTATTCCCTGAAGCACTCATTGCTTTTAAGAGACAGATTCTGAAGTTGAGTTCTGTCCGGAGCCATGTCTGCATTATACTGATACTGCTTCACGAAGGCCTCCGCCAAATCCCTCCAGCAACGGATGTGGGCTCTGTCCAGCCTCATATACCATTCCAAGGATGCCCCAGCTAGGCTGTCCTGTAAGAAGTACATAAGTAGCTTCTCGTCATCAGAGTATGCAACCATTTTACGGAAATAGGCTTGCACGTGAGTCTTGGGGCAAGAGTTGCCCTTGTACTTGTCAAAGACCGGGACTTTGAATTTCGGTGGCACTCTCACACCTGGGACCAGCCCTAAGTCAGCAACGTCTACTCCCAAAGGATTCTGTCCTTCCACTGCCTTCAACCTCTCTTCCAATCTCCTGAACATGGGGTCTACGCCATGACCCATGCCAAAGTCTTCCTGAAGTGGGGGAAACTGATCGTCCTGATCATCATGAACGGGCTGTTGACCGGGGTTGGCGTGCGAGATCGGGATAGGCCCTGGTCCACTGGGTCCGTTAACCTCTCCAGCTGGAGGATCAGTCACTGTCTCTGGTTGAGCAGGGGGATTCCCCTGTATTATCTGCCTGAGCTCTTGTTGTCCCTGAGCCACCCCTTGAACCACATCCATGAATTGGGTCATGCGGGCCCTCATCTCAGCGAGCTTTGCTTGTACACCTTCCATTGCTCTCTGTTGATTCCTCCGGGTACCGTATCGGTGAATGCCTGAGTCAGCTATCCTGCTAGTGGAACACCAAACAATATGAGAACACCGCAGCGGTACCTGTTATGCAAGATATGACAATGAATATGTAAATGTAATGACATGTTTATCAATTCCAAAAGGTATTCTACCCCCTTGATTCCAGTCTCACATCAGGTGGGTAGTGCAAGAAGGCCGAGTCATGGATAAACTTCTGAGATCAAGATGTAATAAAGGGAAACCATCATACAAATGAGTTCAAGGAAAGGGCCTTAGCCAAAAATACATCAAAGGAGGATCTCCACAACAAGCCTGTGGATCATCACTACATAACACCAAAGCAGTAAGTAAAGAGAGGAACAAGCAAATCAGAAATCAGCCTCCTGTATGCAACCCATAAGGACCGTTCCTCACTTCATCCAGTAGCGCCACCGTGTCAGGATGCTCTGGAGATTCTGTCAAACGCCGGATAAGCAGATTCCTCTTGTGAATGATCCTATCCAGTTCGTTGATGTGTTCTCTGTAGTAATTCCCATCATCTTCTCCAAATACCTCTTCAAGTCTGGATTTCTTCAAACTTGCCAGCGTCTTGAGTTCTTCGATATATCCTTGAGCCTCATTGAGTTGATCTGTGATATAACCATTAGTTGATCGGGTACACAGCAGCTCATGGTTCTTCCCCTTCAGCAAAGTCTTCAATTTCTCTATCTGACCAGTCAGTTCAGCCACCGTCTCTTCCTCCTTTGTCTTCCGAGAAGTTGAAAATGCATCCCATCGCTCTTGCCACCCAGCTAATTTACCACGAGCATCCATTAACTGCTGCTTGACTCGCCTCAACTCAGAACTGGATGATCTCAAGGCTTCGTCTGTCTTCCTGAAGAAATTCACCTCCACAGCAAATTTCCTTTCGGCTTCCTCTTGCAATTTGACGACTTCCTCCTTCTGATATTCTGACTCATGGAATCGATGCATACAGTCTTGCAATTTCTCCCTTAACTCCGAGTTCTCGATTTGAAGTCCTTCCGTGGTGTTCTTCAACTTGTCATACTCCTCTCGGCTCACCGTTGCTGACTGCTCAAGAGTAGGTGGATACAAAGGTTCTTCAATAGGAAACGGTAGACCAAACTCTTCGATTCTTCCTTGAAGCCATTCTCCATACTGAGGGTAAGTTCTACAATCCCCTTTTCCAAGCACAAATCTTCCTTTCTTGATCACCTTGAGCCAGGCCTCAGCTGCCTTACGGGATACAGTCAAATCAGGCGAAGAATGGAAAAACAGAGATTCTTCCACATCCTTTTCCAAAGGTGGAGTTCTTAAGGCATATCCAAACTGTCTAACTGCAAGAGAAGGATTATAGTTGATTCCTCCTCTTCTTCCTACCAACGGAACATTCGGGAAGTTCCCACAACTGTGAATAATATCTGCCCGAAGCAAACTCCGGTCAGACCACCAAGAAATATCTTCAGCTCTTAACCCCATCAATCTCTTCGACCAACTCAACGAGTCCTTGGCATCAACGAATGCTCCTGCTTGGGTAGGTGAGAACTGAACCACTTATAAAACAAAGGCGCACAACAATTCAACAATCCTCCTTTTCTATTCTTATTCCTGTGGTGCACTGAATGAAAGAAATCTCCCAGCAAGGTCGGCACTGGATTTCCCAACACGAAGAGGCGTATGGCATCTACGTCTATAAATTTGGCGACATTAGGGAACAAGACAATCCCATACACACAAAGAGCCAACACAGCATTGAAACCCCTCTGGTCACCATCTTCAAGCTTCTTCTTTGCTTCTCCCAATAAGAAACTCAGATGAAAACCGTTAACTTCTCCCTTCTGACACATATTAGCCTTCAAAACTGATTCCCTCAAATATGTGGTTGAAGCAACCATGCTGAGATCGGGCAGACACTCCGAGCTGTAGAATAGCAACTGTGACTTGATGGGAATTCTGAGAAAACTGGCAATCTCCTCCAAAGTAGGGACCAAAACATAATCCGGGAATGTGAAGCACCTCAATGGAGGGTCATAGAACTGTAGCAGTGTGAAGAGAGCATCATGTTGATCTTTGGAAAGAACCGTGACGAAACTTAGAATCAAACCGTAATCCTCTCGGAATCCTTCTAGAGAACCAGGATCCATTAACTTCATTAACTGTTGAATGAGCTCCAGACAGACCACCGGAAACTTGTAGGCGACGAGTCTCTTTCTGCCAATATCCATCTTAAGAGAACCAGAAAAAAAACCCCGACCGGAATCAAGAAGAAGATGTAAACCCCCTAGAAATGGATAAACATGTGTTAAATGATATGAATGCAGAATGATGTGATGATGTGAATGTAATGCAGCGGCGTGTCAATCAGGATTGCTGTATCTGCTTGAGCATTTGTCAGGTTGCACTGTCTGAAGAGAAAACCACTGAGGAATATAATACGAGATCAAAGCACTGCTCCAGAAAACCGGGTTGGTTGGAGGTTAAGGTTTCCTGAATTTAGCCCGCCCCTCACTGGTAGGTTCTAAGAACAGAAGTTCGTCAACTTCAGCCCTTCAGTCGCGAATAATACGTTTACCATTGAAGGTTTGGCATTATTACGGAATAAAAGACCTCCACTGACTCCCCTCAACAGGACATCCTAAAGCAAGTTCCCAGTCTCGGGGTCCTCGGATTGATCAGCGAGAATGCGCCCACCAGAGCTAACATAATCACGTCTCGGAGGAGAGGCCTCGACTGAGTTCTCGGGAAATGGTCACCAGAGTCGACAATTTCTAGGGGAATATTATGTCGTTACGGAACATCCGTAGGACATAGTATATCCAAGAGAAACCTCGTCTGGGTGTGGTTCTTCACGAACGACTTAACGCAGCAACATGCCACGCAAGCCTCATGAACATCCACTCTAAAACCTGTGTGTACACTCAAGCCTGGGTAATGGGCTTATCTCTCGTAGAACACCCCATCCCAACAAACAAACAAACAGCAGCAGATACAGCAAACATATGTACATGAATGCAATTAGGCAAATAAGTAACTGCACAAAAGAATGAACACTCAATAAACAAGAAAACACACAAGCTAGGAGGGACTCGCTTAGGGAAGATGGACCAACAAGAGGTCAACTTCTAAAGTCCCCAGCAGAGTCGCCAGCTGTCGCAACCTGAAAAAATACAGTGCGAAAAAAGACAACCGGCGAAGAAAAAAGACAGGAGAGTCGCCACCGTGCGTTATTTATCCCAAGGGAGGGAAAGGAAACGCTCGAAGTAAACCTGAAAAAGGAAAGGACAAGACGGGGTCTCGCAACCAAATCTTGGGTTCGGGAGTCGGTTATGCGAAGGGAAGGTATTAGCACCCCTACGCATCCATAGTACTCTACGGGATCCACTTTTGTAGTTTTTGTCTAAAGGGTGTGGGTTTACCTAACGTGTTTATTTACTAAAAAGGTTAAGAGAAATGACTCGCGCGGATGTCGCATCCACTGCATACGTATCTCATCTGAATATGAGAATCAGAGTCTTCGTAGCTCGGCTGACCTATGAGTTGGGGGATGTGTGCTCGCTAAGACATCGCGTCTTATGCCTACGTATCTCATCTGGAATGAGAATCAGAGCAAGTCGTAGTTCGGCTAACTACGGGGTTATGGATTGGGTTTTGGACGAACAACGTTACTACGCAATCTACCGGATGCTCGACCTTTGGAGACTTACTCGCCTGTAGTAGAAGAAGTAAACGTGTTGCTTTGGGTTTTAGGGTTTGGGATGCTCGAGGGCAAAAAGGCAGTCCTTGACGAAGGAACCGCGCTACCTGCAGGGATATGAATACAAAACACAAAACATGTATCTCAAAGTAAAATGCCACCAAGGGGCTCAAACATTGCCTCCTATCGAGGTCTTCCAGCTAAGAAAGCGATAAAGTATGGGAAAGGGAAAAAATTACCACACGGATAAAGATCCGAAGCTATAGCAGTTAAAGGGGCAAGAAACCCTGAAATGTCTCCAGCTGAACCGTCAAAGGAAATCAGTCAACACGAATAATCAGAATAAAACTCCAGGGGGTATCCCACAAATAAAGTGGGAAACCACGCGAGTGTCTCTGCGAAAGCCATGTGAGCCCTCACAAAACTCGACAAAGGGTTAGAGCAGCAGGATGAAATCAAGAGAAAACAATGCCATGGAAACACAAGACAGGTTAGAGAAACAAAATAGGGTAACCCAGAGTTGCCCCTAAATCAAAATGTAACCACATGAATAATTCCATCAAAATTCACAAAAGGCTCACAGAAAAGGTATCAAATTCACCCATAATACCTCATACATTTAGAGCATTCAAATTAAAGGCATAAAGATGATGGATATAGGGCAAACCTGATTGGAGAGCTTGATTGAAATTGAGTTGCACCCGTGAGGTTTACAAGTTGAGTTCCTTTCAGGGTTTGGAGGTTGCTCTGAACTCTGTTGGTTTTTCTCTCACTATCTTTTCCTCAGAGTTTTGCTTCTCTTCCTTCTTTCTCCAGTGAATCTCCCAGTGTAACTCCAAGTGTGTTTTCCTCTACTGAAACTTCAGTATTTATAGACTGATTTTCGTGGGTAATGGGCTCAAATGAGGGAGACCCAAGTCCAAAATAATTTGTTATATTTTATTTATTTATTTTATTTATTTATTTATTTAATTAATTAATTAATTAATTAATTAATTAAATTATTTATTTTTTTTCGTTTTTTTTTTTCTTCGTTTTTTTTTTTCGTTTTTTTTTTTCAGGAAAAATGAAGGGTAAATTTTGGGGTATTACAACTAGTAGGAAAGCTTGGTTTGTCAACATGAAACCCTCAATGAAGTACATGGTAAAATTTGCAAATGACAATATTCTAACAACTGAAGGTATTAGTGATCTTCTGATTATGAGGAAAGATGGCAAGAGGTCAGTAATTTTCAATGTACCGTTGTTAGCTCATAATTTCGACGCCCACTTTAGAATTACCAAAAGAGGAATCCCATGGGAAGATGTTTCGACCAAGTGAAGATGTTTCAACCGAATATGGTATTAGGGAAATCCAGTCGAAAGTCCCTGGGTGACAAGGTCCGGCGTGCAGTTAGGACTTAGAACTATTTATTTAAAAGTTTGAAGACGGTTTCAACTGGAGATTCAAAATTCAAATAAAGGAGGGAACTTTCCTCTTATCTGAAACTGCTAAAGGTACACGTGGAGCATAATGGGTAGCTGCATCCATGCAGAGCGCTATGTGTCTCGACGTGATTGAAGGACCGTTAGAAATAGTTATTTCGATTTAGTATAAATAGAGGGTCTTAGTGTTAGGATCGGTGTGTGTCAAAGCGTGTACAAAATCTGTCAAATTTACCAAGTACCCGTGTGAAGAGAAACCGTAAATTCAGAAATGTACGTTTGTTTACACCATTGTCAGTTATTTTGAAGCAATACAATTTACCTTTACTTTTTCCAGAAATACTTCTTTATTTCAAACAGTCTTAATACTTACTTATTTATTTCAAACATTTGCCTTGCCTTTGCTATTTGGTTATCATCATTTCTTTTACTGTTTTTCTCTTTAATTCATATTAGTCTTTTACCATCTGAATTTTAATCCTCATACATTGTTGGAGTGTTCATCTTTACTAGAATTTACTTTAAAACAATTAGCACATGTCCTAGGATCAATGTTATTGATCCTGTAGTTCGTGGTATCAATTTCAAAATGAGTGGATTGCTTTTAATCAAAAGTTGAGTGAAAAGAGGCACAAAAGGCCCATAAGTTTGAATAAGTGTTAGTTCTTTTTGTCTTTTGAAATTTTAAGTCAATATAATTAAGTTCATTTACAAATTTGATTCAAGAAAAAGGTTTGAAAATTCATTGGCATAAGGCCAAGATTTCTAATTTGAAAATAGGTCTAAGTTTGAAATCACAAGCAAAGAAAGTTTTTGAAAAGGGGGAGATATTTTTAAATTTAAGAAGTGGGAGAAGATGAAGAGACTAATCCTAAGCATAAAATTAAAAGTTGAGAGTTGAAAAGATCTTACCAATGGGATGCAATCCAACAGACAAGAATGTCATATAGAAAATCCAATTTCCTTTTGGACTTTGAATCAAGCAATTAGCAATATTAGACATCATGGAGATCAAGAATCAAATAAAGATGGCCACATCCAAGCAAGCAAATCCCATAGCTAGCAGTTTTCTTTGTCTTCTCACATATTAGGTGAAATGCTCCTTGGTCAACTCAGAATAAGGCATTAGACACCAGATCAAAATAACAGTTGGCATCAAGACAATGTAGCAGATGAATTCAAATAAATCCCAAGACTTGCATTAGATGAAGGCTCAGTTCACAATAACTTGGTCTCAAAATGTTGGCATCGGCTAAGTCCTTTTTGCACAGGGAATGTTGCCTAGTTCTAAGTCCAAAAGTTCATATCAAGATCAATAGTCCACCAAACATTTTTTAGGGTTTTTGTTATTTATTAAGTATTTTAAGGTTCTAAGACCAAAAACACAATCAAAATACACAAACAAAATATATACAATCACAATATGTGGCTCAAATGAGCAAAGTGAAAATGGCATAAACATAAATAAGTTAAATAAAATGTAAATGACAATGAATGATAAATGACTAGAAATTAAATTGCATAAAGTAAATTACTTGAAAGTAAAACAATGTTAATAAGAGTTTGTCAAATGTTAGTCAAAGTTAATTTAATGTTAGTAGTGTTTTGTTTTTTAATGGGTTAAGTCATTCTTTGGAGAACACTCAACCATCTATTCACAAGTATGAATCCTTAAATCAAGACATCTTCCATAGGAAGGAAAAAAGGACAAGTTTCCACACAATACCATGAAATATGGGAGACTTACAATCTCACTTACTAGAATGTTATGCCTTTAGGGTTAAATTTAGCTCTATGTTAAGCAATCGTAATTGGACTTATGTAGAAGTCATAACTATTTGAGGCAGGGCAATAAAAATTTAGGTGTTAATGCATGTTAGAGATTTGGTATGATGAACCAAACTCCTAAAACATACCACACACTAAAACAAAAGATCAAAAGGGGTGGACCTATCTCATCCATACTTGTATTGGTTCATCTGACACAAGATCATTGATGAACCAATTAGCCTTAGGATATTTGAGATTTCATTGGTTAATGAAAGGAAAGGGGAAGAATAGGGATGAAGATGAAGGGGGAGGGGAGTGAGAGAAACACAAATTGGTCATGGGAGGAATTTTATCAAATTAAAATCATTCATTCATTTTGGGAGATGAAATGTACATTTCATCAATCCCATAAATCCAATGATTTTAACCCTACAAAAGTCAAATCAACCTTGACCAAGGCCCAAACAAATAGTCAAACATCACAAGACCATAAAAATGGCTCAACATAATTTTTATACAATTAATCAATTAAAAATAAAATTAAAAATAAAATTAAAAATGCATTAAAATTCAATTTAATTTGGTCAAAACCTAAAACCTCTTCAAAACACCAAATAAATAGCTAAGAGATTTATCCTAGGTCAAACAAGGTCAAAGGACCTTAGACAAAAAAATTCATCATTTTTGAAAAGTCAGAAGTATTTTTAAACAATTAAAATATACACAAAAACATTTAATTCATGAAGAATATCAAAATTAACCCAAAAATCAATTTTAATTCAGAAAATGAAAGAGGAAAATATTTAAAGATTTTTGGTGAAAGTCCCATATTTTTTGGATTAAAAATGAAATTGTTATGAATTAAACAAAATAAATCAATTAAATATAAATTCAGAAATAAAAAGGAAATTGAAAAAAATAAGGGCCATTAGATCTTCCTCATTAATTGAGGTGGCATACCAGATGGCCAGAAGCGCGCATTCCACCAACACTCCAGTCAACGCATGCACACACGTGGTAATTCAAACCAAAGATTGGGATTAGATCCTTGGACCAAGATCAGATGGAAGAGATGGAGACAACTCACCACCGGAGCCCTAGCTCCAGTCATCTTCTCCGATGATGACCACCAGACTGGTCCGACCTCAACTTCATGAAAATGAAAAACAAGGACACTTTTTTAAAAAGAAAATACTCAGGAGCTCGAATTTGGCCTTAATTTTCTCCAATTCCAAGTATATAAAAAGATACGGGGATTTGAATTTTGAGGATCATGAACTGAGTTGCTTCGATTTGACCTCAAAGCAACTCAATCTTCTTGCCTACATTGGTAGAACTTCAGCCAACCAAAAATCACAAAGAATACTGAAGAATTGAGGGAGAATCGAAGAGATGAAAATTCTGAAAAATTACCTTCGAGGGAGCTTCAACCTTGCTTGATCTTGATCCCGATTGTGCTTGGCTTGGTTTCAGAAGCTTGTATGAAGTGATTAAGATCAGAAAATGGCTTGGACTCTTGGAGTTTCAATCTCAAAACAGAATGAGATTTAAAGCTCGATTTTTAAATGAAAATCTTCAAGATTATCCTTTAATGATGAGGGTTTGGATTGTAGGTTCAAAGCTTGGGCATGAGGTCCTCAATTCTGAGCATGAGGGGTTGTATTTCTGCATTCCAATTCATTTCCACACACTTTCAAATTTTTCCAAATTTAGCAATTCTCATTGCATGCTTGCATGGGCGTGTGATACGCCCATCAAGTGATGTATTCAGGTCCACAGTTGCTTGAGAATCATGCTGAAATCATGTCATGTGGCCATGCATTTGAGTTTGAAATGTGAAGGTGAAAAGCATCCAATTGGTCCCTTGGAAAGAACCCATGCGCAAGTCCTTCATTCTTTAGTCAAATGAGATGATCGTGGACTTTTTAGAAAGGTGAGATCAAGGAGAACAAATCTCATGTTGAACACTTTACCATTTGAAGCTTGGATCATGATGAATTTTAGGGTGGAAGTTTGGAAAATCAAACATGTTTGAAAATTTTCTAAGTACCAAGTAAGATGTTCACTTCTTCCATTTTGAATAACTTTTGCTATGGGCTTCCAATGGAAAAAGTTCCTTCATAAAAGTTGTATCTATTTCAAACCTCTTCAAATTGGTAATAAATTTGACCTGGATTTGTCATGAATGATTTATGCATTTTAGAAGTTGGGGAAAATCACTTGTTCAATGGTAGTGGCCCAAAATGACCTATAATGTTTCCTCTTAGCACATGAATTTTCAAGTTGAATTTGCACTTATTCCAAACATTAAAGTTGAAAAGGACATCTTGAATTTGATCATGAAACTTGAATGTCTTTCATCTCATAAAAATTGAGCAAGTTATGGTCTTTGGAAGTTGACCTCCTAACCAGGGTTCAGACAAAATGACCTATAATCTTTCACCATAAAAAATGACTTTCCAAACAAAAATAACTATTTACTTCAACATGAAAGTTGTTTGGAATGTCATTATGATTAACGTTTCTCTTGGAATCATTTTCATATGACAAATATTGTAGGATATAGGGTCTACGGAACCCCAGTTTTGACTAGTTGACTTTCTGTAGTCAACCACCACGAACCAACTTGCTAACTTGACATTCTCTTGATTTTTGGGACTCATAGAGGATCATATATGTGTAAGATTATGTAATATGAAGTATCCCTTGAAATATTTTATCAAATTTTGAAGAAACTTGTTGAGGAAGTCACACAAGATACCCAGATGAATTAGGGTTTCCAAGGCAAACAAGCTTCAAACTCTTGATGATTTCTTGATCAAAATGACATGTGAAGATCATGGGGACCCATACATGATGTCTAGAGTCAATGTAAACCATATATTGATTGTTCTCCTTGCATTGAGGGTCTTAAACCCTAAATATGAGCTTGATGGAGCATGGGTGAACTCACACACTACCTACAAAAGCAACAAACTATACATGGACATATTTTTGGTATTTTGGTTAGTAAATAATGGAAAAAGTATGGTACAATCAAATGATCTTGGTGACCTCTCCCAATGCAAACCTAATGAATAAGGGGTAATGATGATGTCAAGGTGTGGTCCCAATGCCAATGCATATGATGAGATAGCAGGAGGGATTTTAGGGTCAAAATTGGGGTCTTACAGTTGCCCCTATTTAAGGACATTCTAACGAAGGATGTGAAGGTTAAAACCTTCGTATCAACTCAGTATAATGGACTTAAATAACAACATATAGAAACAAATTTTGGTTCCTAAGATATCTCATGATGCATATGATATGACTGTTAAAACTAATCTCTGTGGGGAAAATATTGCCACAAAGGAAAAGAATATGGAGAGACTGAAAGTCCACATGAGCATATTGCATTCCATAAGGAAAACTCACTGGGGAGACAAAGACTCTGGGGATGAACAATTGTGCATAGTCCAGGCTATGACTTGAAAACTGCTGGAGACACGAGGGTAATTTCCATGGAAAAATACTCGGTTGGGGATAAGGGAAATCTGCAGGGGAAACAGGTAAATCATGACAAAATTGGAATACCTGAATCAAACTCAACTGGGGAAGAATGATCTTCAACACAGGAGTACTAGAAATATATTATCTATTACCGGTTACTAGGTAGGAAGATAATATACTCTGACAGAGGGACATCCGTTACTGGTTAAGGTAAACATATCAAGGATGACTCGCTGAGAAGAAGGAGGTGTATTCATTACCGGTTACTGGGTAAGAACAATCTGCTGGAGAAAATATCAAATAGGATTTACAACTTCCGGTTACTAGGCAGAAGACCAAAGAGAGAATATTCGTCACCGGTTAAAGTGAACATATCAAGAATAGAATCAGAGGAAGAATATCTGTCATCGGTTAAGATGAACACATCAAGGATAGACTACCGAGGAAAAAGTAGGAATTATATCTATCAATTACTGGATAGAATACCAAAGAGAGAATATCCGTCACCGGTTAGGATGAACATATCAAGGATAAACTCAGCGGGGGGGGGGGGGGGGGGGGGGGGGGGGAGCATGATTTACAAATGCCAGTTACTGGGAAGAAGACTGCAAAGGGGAGAAAAATCCGTCATCGGTTAAGATGAACATATCAAGGATTAAATCTGAGGGGAGAAATAGGATTTATATCTACTGGTTACTGGATAGAATACCAAAAGGGAGAAAAATCCGTCATCGGTTAGGATGAACATATCAAGGATTAACTCTCTGGGGAATGAAATAGGGATTATAACTACCTTTTTACTGGGTAGAAAACCAAAAAGGGAGAATATCCGTCATCGGTTAGGATGAACATATCAAGGATAGGCTCTCTGGGGAATCGTCAAAATGAATCCGCTGGGAAAAAAAGGAAGTAAATTACATTTATCGGGTATTGGGAAAAAGTAAAGTACTCAAAAATTGAGAAGAAATATTACCAGTTACTGGGTAATAGACTCTTAGGGGACCAAAACATCCATCTAGGTAATAAGTAGAAAGAAACAGTCAAACAAAGACTCGACCCAACGAGGATATAACTCAAGGGGAATGGTTCCATCTAGATAATTAACTGGGGAGGAAACTGAAACAATAATAATCCACGAGGAAATAACTCAGTGGGGAAATGAGAAAGGTTAAATCCTTTCTGCTTAATGGGCTCACACTTTACTATTGAGAGAGGACAAATGCACCAAACCCGTATAGGGAAATAAATGCACCGTAGCAGGGGATCAGAAATAAGAAATCAAATGCAATAAAGATGCATGATGAAATATCTGATGCTGTGTTTTATGCATGAATATGCATATGTTTAATGATTATGCTGACAAAAACTATCACATAGGATACAAATATCACATATTTGAATCACCACTGCACACCCGACTAATCTCAACAAGATGGAAACACCAACTGGAGAAAAGATGCTGGGGATGAACACCAATCATCTGGCTCTGAATAACTCAATCCTGGTCGGGGAAGGAGTAAATATATGTTGAGGATCTAAATTGTCAACTTTGCAGGGAATTTTAGGTCAACATCATATTAAATGGGAGACAACTTCGCAGGGGACCAAATTAAATACTGCTCAAAATCAACACTGCCGTATTTGAGGATGAACTCTGCTGGGGAGAACAAGAGATAAAACTCTGCACAGAGGATCTAGACGAATTGCTGAGGATGCAAGCCTACAACTCAGCTGGGAAAAATGGTTTGCAAAAGGGATTGACCACCAGTTCAACTCTACTGGGGACAAATGATGATTTGTTGGGAATTATCAACAAACCAACTGCTTGGGGAAGACCAACGAGGCTCCGCATTGTCAAGACTTACCTGTTCTCAGACTATTGTTGATATTCCTTACTGAAATCAATTGTTTTAAAAGTAATTGCTTTTATTATTTAAGAAAAATGATTTTTATTTATTAATTTATTTCAAAATTATCATCATAAAAATTCAATTTTATTTTGCTGAAATAAATAAGAGTAGAAACAATTGGATAAAAGCTCAACTATATTTAATAGGATGGTAGTCTGTAAATGATAAGATCCCATAGATCTTTACAAAAGTTGAAAATGGTAATTTACATGGAAAAGGGATACATTGAATACAATGATCACTACTCTTCCTACCAACTTTAATATTCGATGTGCTATTGGCTTTGGTAATTTAGTATTAAACTGGGCTGATTCGTCTCCCATTCACCTTTGATCTGGTTCACAACCAAAGTTGAATCTCCATAGACGTCTAGATATTTGATTCTGAAATCAATGGCCTTTTCAAGCCCCATATTGCAAGCTTCATACTCAGCCATATTGTTTGTATACTTGAAAGTCAATCTAGCTGTGAACAAAAAATGAGTGCCTTGAGGAGTAATAATCACCTCCCTAATGCCATTACCATATGAATTAACATCTCCATCAAATACCAAGCCCCAACGGGAACCAGGTTCTGGGCCTTCTTCAAGCAATGGTTCATCACAATCTTTCATATTCATGTACAAAATCTCTTCATCAGGAAAATCATACTGCACTGACTGGTAGTCTTCAATTGGTTGGTGAGCCAAATGGTCAGCCAAGACACTACCTTTGATTGCTTTTTGAGATCGGTATTCAATATCATACTTGGATAACAACATCTTCCAACAGGCAATCCTCCCAGTTAAAGCAGGCTTCTCAAAAATGTACTTGATTGGATCCATTTTAGATATCAACCAAGTAGTATGATTCAACATATACTGACTCAGACGCTTAACAACCCAAGCCAATGCGCATCATGTCTTTTCGAGCATAGAATACCGAGTCTCACAGTCGGAGAATTTATTACTAAGGTAGTAAATTGCATATTCTTTCTTTCCAGATTCGTCTTGCTGACCAAGAATACAACCCATACTCTCTTCAAGCACAGTCAAATACATGATCAAGGGTCTTCATTCAACAGTCGGAGCTAGAATCGGAGGCTCAAGCAAATACTCTTTGATACTATCACAAGCTTTCTAGCAATCTTCGGTCCAATCATAGGACTGATCTTTCTGAAGAAGCTTGAAAATAGGTGCACATGTGGCAGTCATATGCGATATAAATCTTGAGATATAGTTCAAGCGGCTGAGAAAACCTCTGACTTGCTTTTCAGTTTTGGGTGCATGCATTTCTTGTATTGCTTTGACCTTGGCAGGATAAACTTCAATACCCTTCTCGCTGACGATAAAGCCCATCAACTTACCAGAACGAACACCAAAAGTACACCTATTGAGATTCAAGCGGAGTTTGTACTTCCTCAAACACTGGAATAACTTCAACTAATGCTCAACATGTTATCCTTCATCACTAGATTTAACAATCATATCATCAACATAAACTTCAATCTCTTTATGCATCATATCATGAAAAAGAGTGCCCATAGCTCTCTGGTATGTTGCACCATCATTCTTTAAGTCGAAAGGCATCACTCTATAAGAGAATGTTCCCTAGGGTATAATGAATATAGTCTTCTCCATATCTACAGGTGCCATCTTGATTTGATTATAACTGGAAAATCCATCCATAAACGAAAAGACTTTGAATTTAGTTGTATTGTCTACCAACATATCAATGTGTGGCAGATGAAAATCATCTTTCGGACTAGCTTTGTTCAAATCTCTATAATCGACACACATGCGGACTTTCCCATCTTTCTTAGGAACATACACAATATTGGCCACCCACTGTGGATATTCGGAGGTAACAAGAAAACCAGCATCGATCTGCTTCTGCACTTCATCTTTGATCTTTACTGCCATATCGGGATGAGTTCTCCTCAACTTCTACTTGACCGGTGGACATTCTGGTTTCAAAGACAATCTATGCTCCACAATCTCAGAATTCAAACCAGGCATGTCTTGATAGGACCAAGCAAACACATATGAATACTCTATAAGAATATCAATCAACCCCTTCTTAGCCTTTGGACACAATTGAGACCCAATCTTGACTTCCTTCACATCATCTTCGGAACCCAGGTTGACTAATTCAATCTGCTATTCGAATGGCTGAATGGCTTTTTCCTCATGCTGAAGTAAACGAGATAACTCATTAGATACTTCTTCATCATCAGTTTCTTCCTCAGCCTCAAACACAGGGAAGTCCAAGTTTGGAGAGGGAGTAGGATCATTATATTCAATGAGTTTGAGAATCAACCTGCATAATGATTTGATATTTTAATTTTAGAGAAGTGAATTGTGACCAAATATTATGCAGATGGAAGATTATTATTTATTTTATGTTTTTTTTGTGATTACCATTTTCAGAAAAACAAAAAGTAAATATAAAACATCATAGATGTGGATGAATAAAATTGTATTTTATTAATGATAATTGAAATGTCCAACAATGTTCACTTCTCCCTTAGGCATTGGAGAAGGATTTTTCTTAACAAATGAAAACAAATTAGTTAGAGCGATGAATAACAGTAGGAACATCAACAACAACCCAATTGTTGCAAATCTGGCCATGCATCACAAAGTTGGCGCAAGCTTCGTCTTCAATGTCCTCAATCACATCAACTGAGTGTTGATCATTCCCATGAATGAACCCTCCATTGTGGAAACTCGATTGCACGTCTTCAGCTTTGATGTTGAACGATCCTGGTTGAAATCCCAATCCATCCTTATTCTTGTTCTCAGCAATCTCTATCATTCGGCCCCACTGATCAATGCTGCCAGCCTCAATAGCCTTCTGAGCATCCTTTAAAGAAGACATGAGTGCCCCGGTTTTCTTTACTTCATCAGCAATAAATAAGGCTTGGAACGACATTCCAACCTTCTCCTTACCTTCAACATACGAAAAGGATGACAAATGGCTCACTAATAATGCCTTATCTCCACCAACAACGACAAGCTTATCGTTCTTCACAAATTTAAGCTTCTGATGTAGAGTAGACGTCACTGCTCCACCTTCATGAATCCATGGCCTTCCCAACAAGCAGCTATAGGCAGGGTGGATATCCATTACTTGGAAAGTAATTTTGAAATCACTCGGACCTATCTTAACCGGAAGGTCCACTTCACTAATGACGGTTTTATGAAAACCATCAAATGCTTTAACAATCACGCCATTGTACCTCATCAGGGCGCCTTGGTAAGAGTCTGGACAGAGTTGACTTTGGAAGCACATTCAGAGATGACCCAGTGTCAACCAACACATTGGACATAGCGTTCTCCTTACAGTTCATAGAAATATGGAGTGCCAGATTGTGATTCCTACCTTCCTCAAGAAGCTCTTCATCATAAAAACTCAGGTTATTGCAAGAAGTAATATTAGCAACGATGTGGTTAAAATGATCCACAGTAACATCATGCTCCACGTAGGCTTGCTCGAGCACTTTCTGCAACTTCTCCCTATGTGCTTCAGAATTCATCAATAAGGACAACACACAGATTTTTGACGGGGTTTGGAGCAGCTGCTCCACCACATTAAACTTATTTCTCTTTATCAATTCCAACACTTCGTCATCATCATTAGCCTTCAGTTTTATGGATTCACCAGACTGACATACTGGAGCACTAACTGGATTCACCACTGGAATCTCTGCCTTCTTACTAATTGAAACATCTTCTGCCTCCTTCGGGAAAACCAGACCGAACACACGACCACTACGGGTCACCTTCACAATATCGAATATACTCACCATGGATTCTGCAATTGGTAAAGGAACCTCTTAACCATTCTCCACCATTGTGGCGTTATATTGATTAGGCACAACTTTATCGGATGCATATGAAACAAGGCCCGCTAACCGTATTACCAATGAAGATACCAATCTATTAACATTGTTGTTGTTGCTGCTATCAAATTGAATGACTACCCTCTCAGGGGTCTTAAACACTGGCATGATCATATTTACATCATCCATATCCCTTGACTATTGAATATGGATTACATTATCATCCATCAACTTCTGAATATCTCTCTTGACAATCATACACCCATAGGGGTTCACACTACAGATTGCACAACCATCATGGTCATGCTCACAGTCACTAATCAAACACAAGGTTCTATGTATTTCCACCAACGACCTACAGATACATCGTACATCGAATACTTGGAAATTCCTTGAACAACTGTCCACCATGTTGACAGTAACATTACCATGAGCAGGCAACAGATTAACTTTCACATTAGGTGCTCTGTCCTTAAAGGACACCATTCCATTCTTCACAAGTTTTTGCACTTCATACTTCAACGGATATCAATTCTCTATGTCGTGGCCAGGGGTTCCCTGATGAAAGGCACAATGAAGTTTAGGTTTGAACCACCATGGAAGTGGCTCGGGAATTTGTGGAGGATATCTTGGTTGGATGAGGTTCTTGAGAACCAAATATGGATACAATTCTGCATAGGACATAGGAATAGGGTCAAAGGAGACCTTCTTCCTCTCAAAATTTTGCTGGTTATTATTGTTGTTGTTGTAGTTGGTTCTTTGTTGCGGTTGTTGTTGACGTTGTTGTTGTTGAATCAGAACAGATTGATTGTTGGAATTGTTGGAAAACACAGGAATCACTGATGAAACTTGATGCTGATGTTGACGAAGTTGAGAACTCTTTCTGACATGAGGCCTCCTCTGCCTCCCCACATGTACTGAATTAGTTTCCCCCTCCTTCCTCTTGGAGAAACTACCCCAATACTTCTTGCTGGATGATGCTTCTTCTTTAGATAGACGTCCTTCATAGACTCCTTCTTCTAGCCTCATTCCCATATTTACCATTTCAGTAAAGTCATTGGGGGAACTGGTAATCATACGTTCGTAATAAAACGAACTCAGCGTCTTCAAGAAATTCTTCATCATCTCCTTCTCTTCCAATGGTGGACTAATTTGGGCAGCAAGCTCTCTCCACCTCTGGGCATACTCCTTGAATGCCTCCTTATCCTTCTAACACATAGACCTTAGTTGGTCTCTATCAGGCATCATATCCATATTATATTTGCATTTCTTGACAAAGGCTTTACCTAAGTCATTGAAAGTACGGACACTTGCACTGTCTAACCCCATATACCATCTCAAAGCAGCACCAGTCAAACTGTCTTGGAAGTAATGAATCAACAGCTGATCATTATCAGTTTGAGTTGACATCTTTCTGGCGTACATCACAAGGTGACTTAGCGGATAAGTATTTCCCTTATACTTTTCAAAGTCAGGGACCTTGAAATTCATCGGGATTTTCACATTGGGCACTAGGCAAAGCTCAGCAACACTCTTCCCAAAAAAATCCTTTCCTCTAAGAGTCTTCAACTCTTTACGCAGCTCAAGGAATTGATCCTTCATCTCGTCCATTTTCTCATATACATCTGGGCCCTCAGATGGCTCAGAATGGTAGATGGTATCCTCAACACGAGGCAAAGTATGAATGACTAGAGGAGGTACTGACATGACCAGGCTAGATGCCGACAGAGAAACAAAAGTGGGTGCATACCTGATTAGTCTCCAATTCTACTTGTTTTCTGACACTCATTCGGCACCTTTGTATGAAGTCGGTAACACATTAGTCTACTTATTTTATTGTCTGTTTAGTAAATTATATGTTTTGCATTGTTGTTTCCAGTTGTTGATTACATGTGGTTTGCATCATTATACTCCATTTTATGTCTCTTTGTGGTAGTTCTATTGGTTTAAGGTGTAAGCAAGAGTACCGGAGGGATAACAAGCAAATCGGACGTTCCGGGTCTGTCGAAAGAGGAAAATTGGGCAATATAGTAGTCCTGACACGGCCACCCGTGTTGCCCAACACGGGTCGTGTCAGGAGAGGACACTTGGAATAGGAAAACAAGGAGCTGACACGGGTGTCCTGTCAGCCTCCCTGAAGGGGCGTGTCAAGCTTTTCACATCAGAAGCCCAACACGGCCTATCGTGTTGCCTGACACGGCCAGTGTTGGCTTGGACACATGGTTTTCTAGTTTTTTGCTGTTTTTGGCACGACTTATTCCGGAGGGCATTCTGGATTTTTCGCTAGATAAAAATAGTCATCATGAACTATTTAAGGGAGATTTGAATATGGAGAAGGGACTTTTTTGACGAACACAAATTGGAGACGGTAAAGATTGAAGCGGTCAAAAGCGGCAAAGAACGGAGATCCTTCAAGAGTAGAAGCAATTGAAGATCAATGAAATTCCCATTATTTTGTAGTGTCTCAATTTTATCTTATATCTTATTTGAATAATATGAGAGGCTAAACCCCCCAATGTCGGGGGGTGTCCCTGAATTGATCATGTAATGACTCTGATGTTATAATTTCCTTAATATATGTTATTTGTTATCAATTTCACTGTGTAATTTGCGTAATGCCTTCTTTATCAGAAAAATCAAGATTGATGTATGGTTAACGATTAGCAGGATTGAAATTGTTAAGGTTTTTATACAGTGAAGCCATAATAAAGATCACCTAGGACTAGGGATACCCTATGGTTACCAGATTATTCTTGTTAAATTAAAATTACTTGGTTTAATCATAATCACCTAAGGACTCAGAGGTTAGGTTGAATACCAAAGGTTTCCCTCCGAGGTCTAGGGGGAAACAATCTTAAGATCCGGTAATTGAAAATATTATCATTATTAAGGAGATATACACTCAAGGGTCATTACAGAAGATTTTTACACACCATCCTTGGCATAGTATTATCATTTTTGAAAATATTTAGTTTGTTTTATTTTCCCTTACAGTGAATTATACAAAACCCCAACTATTACTTTTGTTCAATTGAGTGACTATTTACACATATATTGCTGCACAATCCTCGAGATCGATCTTTGGGAAACATCCCTATTACTACTACATCGGAAAAATAGTACACTTGCTATTTTCCCGATCAAGTTTTTGGCGCCGTTGCCGGGGATTGCCAAATATAATTGAAATTACTCAATTGAAATTTTGTTGCTATGCAACTAAAATTTATTTTCCGTTATTTTGAATATTTTATTTCGATTATATCAACTAATCTGTATTTGATATTTGTATGCGAGGTAAGGCCTCAACTGATTTTCCTTTTGACGCAGAAATCAAGAGAACCTTGCGGGCAAGACTCAGACAAGCTTGATTAGCCATATTGGAATCGGACGAGGAACAACTTTCCATCCATTCAGGTTCAGATTCAGATTTCGATAGAGAGATCGAAATTATGGCTGAAGCTCCACCGCCACCAGAAAGACTGTTAGGAGACTACGGAGCTGCAAATGCACAAACCGACAAATTAACTATTGTTAACCAACCAGTGAACGTGGCTAATTTCCAGCTGCACCCGAGTACCATTAATCAGCTTGAAAGGAAGCATTTTACTAGAAAAGTGAATGAATATGCAAACGAGCATTTGCAGAGGTTTCTGACCATGAGCAACACTCTAAAAATTGATGGTCTCACCGAAGAAGCCAAGAAATTGAGAATGTTCCCGTTTACCTTAGTGGAAGAAGCTGAAGAATGGTTTTATTCCCTACCTGCGGCAGCATCACATCTTGGGAAGAAATGGAAAAACCATTCCTAAATGAGTATTTTCCAGGATCGGTATTTCTGCGGAAGAGGTATGAAATTCTGAATTTTAAGCAGAAGGACGGGGAAACTTTGGGAGACGCTTACAAGAGATTCAAGAGAGTCCTAGTAGCCTGCCCAACTCATAATATGGATGCAACTGAATAGATGCAGATGTTTGTGAATGGTCTCAAAATAAAGACCAAACAACTGGTTGACACTATAGCCGGTGGTTCCACAAATTTTTCAACAGCCACCGATATCAAGAAGATCATTGAAGCTATTGCTGCTAATGAGCACATGGAGTTGTACGATAGGTGTCAAAGCAAACCAGAAGGGGTTATAGATTTAAAGCTGGAAACTAATAAAATCCGTATTGAAGATACTATAGCTGCTGAAGTTGATAAGAAGCTGAAGGCGATGAATATAGGTACCCAACAGGTGGCGCAGGTCCAACCGGTTCCTACTCTCTGCTGTGAAATTCGTAGTGGTCTGCACCAAACTGTTTATTATTTTGCAACTCCTCAACAAGTGGAGGAAATCAAATTTTTGAAGCAGGATAATCCTTATTCCAACACGTACAATCCGGGTTGGAAGAATCATCCCAACTTCTCAAGGAAAGACCAAAAAGGAACCGCTCCTCAACATGGTTAGTACCAAACCCAATATCAACAACAACAATAACATGCCCCTAAGAAAGCTGATTGGGAAATTGCTATTGAAAGAATGGCAGCTCATAATGTTCAATTTCAAGAAGAAACCCGGAACAATCAGAAAAACACCACAACATCCATAAAGAATCTTGAAATCCAAATGGGTCAAATCGCTCAGCAACTAGCTTCGAGTTCTCAAGCATAAGGTGCTCTACCTAGTGCAACTGTGACAAATCCTTGAGAGCATAATAATGTGAGCACGGTGATAACAAGAAGTGGTAAATTGGATGAAGTTGTCGAGGAAGTGGATGAAGAGGAAGACCAATTGATCGAAGTGGACCTTGAGATCAAACAAAATGAAGTTGTTAGGGAAGAAGTGGTAGCACCAAAACCTGATTTGAAAGAAACAGTCATTGAGCTCAAGCCAGTTGTTAAACTTCCCTTCCGCACTAGAAACAAGAAAAAAGGACAACATGAGAAAAACTTTGAAAAATTCTTAGAGCTGTTCAAGAAGCTGGAGATTAACATTCCTTTGTTGGAGGCACTTGAACAAATGCCTACTTATGCCAAATTCATGAAGGATATCATTTCGAAGAGGCGTACCACTGACACTAACCCGATTATTCTAACTGAAACTTGTAGTGCTATTTTGCAGGGTATGAAGATTTCGATAAAGAAGAAAGATTGAGGAGATGTCACCATCCCTTATACATTTGGAGATAGGTCATTCAACAAAGCTCTTATTGATCTGGGAGCTAGTGTGAGCCTCATGCCGTTATCCATTTACAAGAAGCTTGGTGTAGGGGTTGTGCAAGATACCAGGATGACACTCCAATTTTCCGATCATTCGGCCAAGAAACCTTATGGCATTGTTGTAGCACCTCAAATTTGCACCTATCATTATGCATACATGTTCATATTAGGTCATAACACATCATGGTCCGTTGCATAACATTTGCATTGTTTCAGTTGCCTCAAGTGCAAGACAGTCAAGGAATTAAGTCAAACCAATCTCCTGATCAGTCCACCAAGCAAGCAAAGGAATTTCTCATTGAATCAAGGCCTTGGGGTTTGTCCAACAAGTTCACATGGCTTGGAGGTCTATTTGAAGTATTTTGGTCAAGGGTTAAGGGCTCAGAGGTCAGCAGTTCATGCCCAGACAGTCAAAGACCCTAAGAAAGTCAACTGTCAGTCAAGGCAATGGATGTTGGTCACTCTTGTGGAATTTAGGCACCATGGTCAATAATCAAGAGTTCATACAACTTGGGACATCATTTGAAGTCAAGTTCTCAAAGAATTAGGGTTTGGGAGTCATCAGTCAATGCACAATCAGACAAAAACCCTAAAAGTCAACTGTTGGTCAACTGTCCATTTAATCAGTGATTGGATGATTGGAATTGGTTTGTGAGAGCTCATTCATGTCCAAATAGTCATCATATATCATGCCAAACACCATCATGGAGGAATTTGAAGCCAGATCATGAATTTCCTAAAATGGAAACTGGGCCTGTAACTGAAACCTGCCATAAATGGAAAGTCTTGATCCTCAAACTTACATTTTGATACAAGCCTCAAATGAATTCTCGCCCAACATGAAAGTTGAAGATCTTGTTCTCCCATTTCCAAAAAGTCCTAGAACTCTCAATTCCCATGTGTGGTTGGCAAGTTATGATCGAATCGATTTCAGAAAATCTTGAACTTCAAAGGGCCATATCTCTCAAACCGTTTGGCCAATTTTGGTGGGGTTTTTTCCTACAAGTCACATTTGATCCCCTCTTTCCAAAAATATAAATTTCATGTGCCAAAACTTCACCAATCAAAATGGCATATTTTTGATTTGTCTCATTTAAATTCAAGTTTGACCGAGGTTTGACTTTTTGAAATAATGATTTCCAACCATTCCCACTATCCAAATATGTTTAGAAACCAGATTTTGGTCATGTTACAAAGTCAAATTCGTGCAAGTACTTGCACCCATCATGTAGCCATACTAGCTTGCTTGAAATTGGGAAGAAAAGTACACTTTTCACCCACCATATCCCACATATCCATGAACCATGCTTTGGGGCAATCACATAGCAGAGATATTGATCATTTTCTGTCATGGAGAGAACCCTAGTAGCAGCCATCAGTTAGCAAAAAAAACTCTTGTTCTCTCTTGCTCTCAAAAAACTCATTTTTCATCATTTTTCAAAATCTGTCAAAAACTCTCAAAGAACAGAGCCTTGCCTTGCTAGATTCATCATCTAAACAACATTGAGAGCCCATTTCAACCATCATTCCACAACTGGAAGGCCATTTCGCGGACTGTTTTTGCAAAGCATCATCAATGGCAAAGTTTGGTTGAAGCCATACCAAGCTGTTCCGAACAAAGCTAACTTCATCATCCAACCTTAGGGAGCTTAAGGAGCATCTGTTTCACTTTAACATGGCCAAATAACAACTGTTTCGACACTACTCTTCCGACTTGGTAAATTTCGACCTCTTTGTTTCTTTAAACCATGCTATGCTTATGATAGAGCTTGCTTTGCTGGTCATTCTGAGCTTTGAATCCATAAAAATGGTTGAGTATTTGTGGAGTTATGCTGTTTTAAAGTTTGATGTCCATTTATGTTTTCACATGATTCATCCATGATAGCCCGATTTAGGATAAATGCTTGCTGTTTTGATGTTCTACATGATTAGACGTTTCGATTGGTATATGGCTTGCATAATTTCGTGAAAATTCGTTCGGGTGTGTGTGTTGGGGTTGCTGTTCTGTCATCTTCTTCATGCTGAAATCGCGTACTCGCCTAGCGAGTAAACTGCTCGCCTAGCGAAGGCGAGGAAGATGATCGCTCGCCTAGCGAAGCTTCCAGCTCGCCTAGCGAACGTCTCCAGTTGAAACGCGCCGTTTCACAAGAGGCGCTAAATTCAAATATTTCATTAAACCATTTTCATTTTCAACATTTATCTCATTTTTGTCACACATCTTTGAAAAATCATATCTCCATCATTTTTAACCCAAATTGAATGGGATTTTTTGCAGTAGTTTCATCATGATCTCTACTTTTTTATCATAATTTTTCCAGAATTTTGTGATCATTGGTTTTTGAATGGTCTTAGGGTTTGTGACATGTGACCAAATTTTGTACACTTTGCCAAATCAATTGTGAAATGATGAGAATGTATCCAATGGCTCTCAAATTTTTTGTGCTTAAACTAGACACACTCATGTTGATTTTGGTGTAGAGTTTGTGAGTTTATCATTGCTGGTTTGTGAGTTATGATTTTTTGAATTAGGGTGTGACAGTTTGTGTCACACCATTGATGTGCAACTTCATGATTTTTGATACCATGCTTCTTGAACTCTAATTGATCTGAATTTTTGCATGAACCTACTCCAGTATGTCTAGCTTACATGTGATTTTTCTTGGATTTGTTTATGACATTTTCCAATTGTTTGAGATTTTTGTCCCCTGTTTGGTCAAAATGCTGACCTTGTGTGACACGTGTGTCCATTTCATTTGTGAAATTCTCATACTTTATTAGATGAACATGAAATTTTACATGAGATAACTAGACATCCTCATCTTTGCCATGGTTTTGATCCCATTCATTTATCATACACCATTTCTAACTTATGATTTTTCTAAGTTGATACTTGTTTGGTTGACCTCTTTAGGCATGTTCAAAATTGCTTTGACTTTCTGATTTTCATTGACTGCCTTCCACTTGCCCAAATGGGATGAAATTTGACATGCTTACCATGCTGTGGGTTGTGATTGATCATGATTTATTTGATGATTTTTGGAAATGTTTAAGATTGCTTTTGAGTTGAGTCCTGCTGTTGACTTCTATGAGCTTCTGTTTGCCATGTCTTGGCCTAATTTGTTCATGAAATGATGATGATGATTGATATGGATGTGAACCCAATTGGTTGTGTTTCTTAATGGTTTGAACATGATTTTGGATACTTACCCCTTGCTGTTTGGACTTTCTCATTCATTTTTGACCCTAGGCTTGTCCTAGTGGTCCCGTTACCCACCTTTGAGTTTGTGATTTCAGGTTGACCAACAAATGGCCATTGAGACCAATTCTTTCGATTGAGCTTACTCAAGTATCATTGTCTAACCTCTTTGTTTTGTAGGTGGCTTAGCTCACATGCCATAAGCCTTGTGCCCTGCACATCCTTGTGCCCCCTAATTGACTGTTGGTGTCTGTTTCTGTTTATTTTGTTTGAAGTTGCATACTAACATCTGCTTGACTGTTTCAGGTACTTTAGTTGCTTAGTTCCTTGTGAACTTTTTGCTTTACTTTGCTTGTATAAGCAACTTGCATTGAGGTATGTCTCTTTTACTCCATGTAGTCTGGAAGACCTGGCCTGTTACTTGGCCAGGCGACTGTCTGAAGTCCTCCTTAAGAGGCAATGTTTGTGACTGTTTACTTTTGTCCTTGCATAGAGTCAAAGACCTCCTAAGTGAAGAGGCAATTGGTGGAAGGTAGGGATATGCAATCTATCCCCCACTATTCAGTGCGTCATCTGCTTTGCTCACACCACTGTGTTGATGCATTGCAGATACAAACCCAAGATCTTGTACAACTGTACAGTTGAGTCAGTTTTAATGTGTAGAAGGGTTCCCACTTTCTGAACCCACACATTCTTGTCTTGAGCTCTCCCAGGCCAGGGATAAGAGCTGTGAGGTCTCATCCTCACTTCATCCTTTCATCTGCTTCACCTTAGCCCCTCAATGGCAAGGTTAAGAGCACCTTTTACCCTATTCCAGTTGGCCCTAGTGCCTAACCTTTTGCTTGAGCCTCTGGTATGCATATAGAGTGTGCTTCTTGTGATTGTGATTGCCTGTTTGCTTTGCCTCTCTAGGTTTAGTTTAGTCTTGCCCTTGTGCAATATAGGTTGTGCTTGACTTGCCCCTGCGCAAAGTCAAGTCTGTGTGGCTTGCTTCCTGTGTGAGCCATGTTTAGAGTTGTTAAGCCGAACTACGGCAACTCTGATTCTCATGATCAGGTGAGATACGTAGGCACGAGATGCGATGTCTTGTCGAGTTTGACTAACCACTAACATCTAATTCTCTTCTCTCACCCCTGTTGTGATTGAGATATCCCCTTTCTCTTGCCCTAGTTGCAATCGAGACCTTGCTCTTTCCTGTGTCTGTTTAGGATAGGTTGGCCCTTGTGCCATTCAGCTAGAAACCATAACTTAGGGTTGCTTTTGCATGACAACATCTAGGCTCGAGTCGTAGTCTCCCTAGAGTTGTGTCTCCCTCTGTTATCTGGTTAGGCTAGTCCTTTTTCCCTGCGTAGGGGAACTACATCGCCCTGATCTTCATACCAGATGAAGTATGTAGGCAGGAGATTGAGCTGATCTCTCCGGGCGCCTTTTCTTTCTTTTGTGTGTGTTGTCTGACCTTTGCTAGGCTTGAGTCTGTGACTCCTTAGCACTTGCTGTCTGTCTGTTTGTGTGTGTTTGACAGTTATAGGCTGAGTCCCCGACTCCCTATTAACTTGTTGTGTTGTTGTGTGCTTGGAAGCGGATGTAAGTCCATCGAGTGGCAGTTAGGTTCCAGTGTGCGTGTGTTTTGGTTCGGATGCTGACATAAGTCCAGTGATTGGCAGTCGGGCTCCACGTTTGCCTTTGCCTTGTGTTTGTTTGTGTGCGTGTCAGCCGAGCTACGAATGCTCTGATTCTTCTCTCGTCCGAGAAGATACGTATGCATAGGATGCGATATCCTAGCGAGCATGTGTCGTTTCCCCAGTCCGAACTACTTGGACTCTGATGTCTATGTCTGATAGACTAAGTAGGCCCAGGATGCGACATCCTGCCGAGTCCAGTTTCAGTCAGTCTCTTTCGTTTCTTTCAGCCAGTGTGTGTGAATATTTGAGCAGTGTTTAGCAACCAATTTTCCTTTCTAGTGTGCGTGGATCCCGTAGAGTACTACGGATGCGTAGGGGTGCTAATACCTTCCCTTCGCATAACCGACTCCCGAACCCATTCTCTTTGGTCGCGAGACCATGTTCTTTCCCAGGTTTACTCTGAGCGTTTCCTTTCCCTCTTTTGGGATAAATAACGCACGGTGGCGGCTCTGTTGTTCTTCTTTTCCCGCCGGTTTTTCGCGCGATGCGACAGCTGGCGACTCTGCTGGGGACATAGAGAAGTTGACCTATGCTGGTCCATCTTCCCTGAGCGAGTCCCTCCTAACGCTCTCTAGGATTAGGGTTTTGGTTGCTTTGTGCTGTGTTTATTTATTGCATTCATTATTTACTGTTTGCATTCATTGTCTATTGTTTGCATTTATGCTTGCATTAATGTTTGCATTTATTCATCTGTTCACCTGGCTGGTTGTTTGTTTCTCTCGGTGTGGGGGGGAAGAGTCAGTTGAGGTAAAAGGTCCAATACCCAGACCATGAGTGCAATCTAGGATACCTAGGAATAGAGTGATTCGTGGGAAGCGGGTGGTATGGCGCCACTTAGCGGAACATTGATATCACGAGCAGTTCAGACCCTGGTGGGATGCTGTCGTTACATACTTCGGGTGTGTATATGACAGTATTCTGCGAAAGGTTATGTATGCTGCGTTTCTCTCAGCTTTACCCTGGCCTAGACTACACCCGTGAGTGGGGAAGGGTTATTTCATTACAGGTACCGTTGGTGACTCGGTTCTGTTGGTGACTTGGTTCTGATGGTGACTTTGTGTTCAGACAGTGTTCAGTTGACCTTAAGTTGGATTTATGTTCTGATTTTGACTGAAGCTTCGACCTAGTGATCAGAGATTGCACAAACAGCCAGTCCAGTCTGCATCATTTGCATCATAGCATATTTATTTTTCAAAAGAAACGCAATGAAAAAAAAATCAAAAAAAAAAAGAAAAAAAAAGAAGAAAAAAAACTAATCTCTGCATGCATATCATTTCTCAGGTACATTCCAGAGCTTGTCTACTAATAGAGATGGCAACAGTCTCAGAGCCGAAGCGGAAGACCTGTTCCTACAGTTTCCACCGTGAGCCGTTGACTCCGCTAGTTGAGTTGGGTAGCCTCGTGGCAGACGATCGACTGAAGAGTTTTGTTGGCCGGTATGGAGACATCCTGACAGTGTTGAAGACAGTAGTGGATCCAGTGCCTCTGCAGACACTACTGCAGTTTTATGACCCAGAGCTCAGATGCTTCACTTTCCAAGATTACCAGTTAGCACCTACTCTCGAGGAGTATTCTATCCTGTTGAGTATCCCTATTCAGCATCAGACTCCCTTCTTGGACGTTCCAAAGGAGGTCGACTTCAGATTGATTGCCAGAGCTCTCCGTTTGAGTGTTGAGGAGGTTAGTAAGAGTTGGAAGTCCAGTGGGGATGTTGTAGGATTGCCTTTGAAATTTCTGTTGAGGGTAGCTAGAGAAGAAGCAGAGAAGGGAAGTTGGGAAGCCTTTCATGCTCAGTTGGCCGTCATGATCTATGGGATCGTCTTGTTTCCGAGTATGCCGAATTTTGTTGACTATGCTGCAGTCAGCATTTTCATTGGAGGAAATCCAGTTCCTACTCTATTGGCTGACACTTACTATGCTATTCACAGTAGGCATGGTAAGGGTGGGGCTATCAGGTGTTGTCTCCCACTTTTGCTCAGATGGTTCTTGTCTCTTCTGCCAGTCAGTGGACCTTTTGTGGATGCTCTGAGCACGCATAAATGGACTCAGAGGGTTATGTCTCTTACCTCCTATGATATCAGGTGGCAATCTTACCGGATGGATGTGCGTAACGTCATTATGAGCTGTGGAGGATTCCGTAATGTGCCACTCATAGGGACTAGGGGTTGCATCAATTACAACCCGGTTCTTTCTCTTCGCCAGTTGGGGTTTGTGATAAAGGGAAGACCACTTGAGGCTGAGGTAGCTGAAAGTGTGTATTTTGAGAAGCAGAGTGACCCGGCTAGATTGGAGCAGATAGGGAGAGCTTGGAAGTCTATTGGTGTGAAGGATGGATCTGTCTTAGGGAAGAAGTTTGCCGTTGCTATGCCTGATTACACTGATTGGGTCAAGAAGAGAGTGGGAACTTTGTTGTTACCCTATGATAGGATGGAGCCGTTGCAGGAGCAACCACCTTTGATCCTTGCTGATAGTGTACCTGCTGAGCACTATAAGCAAGCCCTGATGGAGAATCGCCGTTTGAGGGAGAAGGAGCAAGACACCCAGATGGAGTTGTACAAAGCTCAGGCTGATAAGCTGCACTTGGCCCATCAACTCAGGGAAGTGCAAGGAGAGGATGCTGGCAGACTGAGAAGTAAGAAGAGGTCATATGAGGAGATGGAGTCTATGTTAGATGCGGAGCATAGGGGATGTCTGAGGCTGCAGAGAGCAGAAGCCAGTTATCAGAAGAAGATCAGAGACTTGGAGAAGCAACTCAGAGATAAAGACATCCAGTTGAAGAAGGAAGTAGACTTGAGACAGGCATCAGAGGACCGCCTTGGAGGAGAAGTCTTGGAGCTGAGAAGACAGTTGAAAGAGAAGATCACTCCTTTACCAGATTGCTCAGAATGCTCGCTGTTGATAGACCAGTGCCATTACCTGAAGACCCTCATTCCGGAAGACCGTCTGTCTTAGTTTGTATCTCTGATTGCATTTTGTTGAGAATCACCTCCAGGCTTGTTGGATGGGATTCATTTGCGTGTAAGCCATCTCTTGGATCTTTTTGTTAAGAATCACCTCCAGGCTTGTTGGATGGGATTCTTTTTCTTTTGTACGTTGTTTATTCAGATATTCTGTTGACATTGGTTGTATGCCTTTTTACCCTTATGTGTATATAAGGATGTCAGCATTTCCCTGTATCTGTTTGTTCTCTTGTTACTGCAGGTTGCCATCTTTTCAGGATGGGTCGGGCTCTTTGAATGCCTGAGAAATGAGCATATCATGTGCATCATACGCATCATTAGCATCATACTCATATCATTTTGCATAACAGGTGTTCTTGGTCGTGACTTCTCACTCTTGGTTCCTGTTCAGGCAGGATAGCTGATCAACGTCCGCACCGCTACTCAACAAGACTGAATCAACAGAGAAGTATGGATCAATTTCAAGCTGAGTTAGCTGAGATGAAGGATAGCATGGCCCAGTTTATGAATATGATGCAAGGGGTTGCGCAAGGTCAAGAAGAACTCCGAGCTATGGTTCAGAGACAAGAGGCTGCAAATCCACCGATCAACCATGCTCCGCCAGAGGGAGGCCCAGTCGATGATAACAATATTGCTGCTGCTGTACCCGTCAACAACTATGCTGTAGGTGATGAGTTAGGGGGTATTCGGATCAACGGTCAACCTATTGTTCCAGATGCCACTAATGCCAGAGTAGTCCGTGCTCCGGCCCGTAATCCTGTTCCGATTGTTGACAGACAAGAGGATTTGTTCTCTCTGCTCAGTGAAGACGAAGACGTTCTGGGAAGGGTTAATGAGAGAGATCGTAAAGTTGAAGCTCTTGCTGAGAAGATCCGTGCTATGGAAAGTCAGAATTCTCTCGGTTTTGATGTTACTAATATGGGGTTGGTTGAAGGTTTGAGAATCCCTCACAAGTTCAAAGCACCGTCCTTCGACAAATACAACGGTACTTCTTGCCCTCGCACCCATGTGCAGGCTTACTATCGGAAAATCTCTGCGTATACCGATGATGAAAAGATGTGGATGTATTTTTTCCAAGATAGTCTATCTGGGGCTTCTTTGGACTGGTACATGGAATTGAAGAGAGATTCGATCCGATGCTGGAGAGATCTGGGTGAAGCGTTCCTCAGACAGTACAAACATAACATGGACATGGCGCCTAGCCGGACTCAGCTGCAGAGTCTATGTCAGAAATCCGGAGAAAGCTTCAAGGAGTACGCTCAGAGGTGGCGTGAACTGGCTGCTAGAGTTCAACCCCCTATGCTGGAGAGGGAGTTGACAGACATGTTTATTGGTACTCTTCAAGGTGTGTTTATGGACCGGATGGGGAGTTGCCCGTTCGGTAGTTTTTCTGATGTTGTCATTTGTGGAGAGAGGACTGAGAGTTTGATCAAAGCTGGTAGGATCCATGATGCTGGTTCCTCGTCTTCATTAAAGAAACCCTTCTCTGGGGCACCTCGCCGTAGAGAAGGAGAGACCAATGCTGTACAGCACAGAGGGGGTGTGTACAGAACAAATGCTAACGGAGATCAATATCGTCCAGTGGCTGCAGTAACCATTCCGACACCTCAACCTCGTCAACAACAACAACCAAGAGTTCAACAACCACAACAACAACAACAACAACAGCGCCCTTTCCAGCCTAGGCAGAAGTTACAGGCTGATAGAAAATTTGATCCTCTGCCTATGTCTTACGCAGAGCTACTACCCGAACTACTCAGGTTGGGGATGATTGAGTTGCGTACATTGGCTCCGCCTACAGTATTGCCTCCTGGATACGACGCCAACGCCCGTTGTGACTTTCACTCTGGGGCACCAGGCCACCATACCGAGAAGTGTCGAGCTCTCCAGCACAAGGTCCAAGATTTGATTGATGCCAAAGCAATCAACTTCGCTCCAGTGCCTAACGTCGTAAACAACCCTATGCCTCAGCATGGTGGACATAGAGTGAACAATATTGAAGGGAAAGAAGCTGAAGATCTGGTTGTTAATGTTAATGATGTTCAGACTTCTCTGCTAGTTGTAAAGGGCCGTTTGCTGAATGGGGGTGTCTACCCGGGCTGTGATGAGAATTGTTTGGGCTGTGCAGAATCTGAGAATGGTTGCGACCAGTTGAGGACCGGTATCCAGGGTATGATGGATGAAGGTTGTTTGCAATTCAGTAGGGCTGTAAAAGATCATGGAACAGCATCAACTATCACCATTTACTTTAAACCGTCTGAAGAACGTGGACAAAGGATCGTCAGTGCACCCGCAACGAATGGTACCCCAGTTACCATTCCCGTGCCTGTAACCATCAGTGTTCCGACTACTACCGTGGCGTCTGGAAGAAGGGTTGTTGAGAATAGTAAAGCCGTGCCGTGGAAGTATGATAATGCTCACCGCAATTACAGAAGGGCTGAAAGTCAGACAAGACCAGTGAATCAAACTCCAGTGACAATTGGTTTACCGAATAGAGTTCCTGCAACTGTTGGTCCAGCTGTGGATAATGTAGGGGGTCCAGGAGGTTTTACCAGAAGCGGTCGTCTGTTTGCACCGCAGCCTTTGAGGGACAATAATGCTGAAGCTCTCGCCAAAGCAAAGGGTAAGCAAGCTGTGGTTGAGGAAGAGCCTGTTCAGAAAGAAGCGCCCGAGGGGTCATTTGAGAAAGACGTGGAGGAGTTTATGAAGATAATCAAGAAAAGTGACTACAAGATCGTAGACCAGTTGAATCAAACTCCGTCCAAGATTTCTATACTTTCACTATTGATGTGCTCTGAGGCACACCGTAATGCCTTGCTGAAGATGTTGAATCTGGCTTACGTGCCTCAGGAGATTTCTGTCAATCAATTGGAAGGTGTGATGGCCAATGTGAGCACCAGGCATGGTGTGGGTTTCACCAACTTGGACTTACCACCTGAAGGGCGAAACCATAACAAAGCCTTGCACATCACCATGGAGTGCAAGGGGGCAGTGTTGTCTCACGTATTGGTAGACACCGGGTCGTCGCTGAATGTGTTGCCCAAGCAGATTCTGAGGAAGATTGATGCGGAAGGGTTTGTGCTTAATCCCAGTGACCTGATTGTTCGTGCTTTCGACGGATCCAAACGTTCTGTGTGTGGAGAAGTTACCTTGCCTGTGAAGATAGGTCCTGAGGTTTTTGATATCATCTTCTATGTTATGGACATCCAGCCTGCCTATAGTTGTTTGTTGGGGCGTCCATGGATTCATGCAGCAGGGGCAGTCTCGTCGACTCTCCATCAAAAGCTCAAGTATGTCTGGAACGGTCAGATTGTGACTGTGTGCGGTGAAGAAGAGATTCTGGTGAGTCATCTATCCTCGTTCAAATATGTTGAGGTGGATGGCGAGATCCACGAAACCCTATGCCAGGCATTTGAGACTGTGGCTCTTGAGAAAGTGGCGTACGCTGAGCAGAGGAAGCCAGGTGTCTCAATTACTTCTTACAAGCAGGCTAAGGAGGTCGTTGACTCTGGAAAGACTGAAGGCTGGGGCAAGATGGTGGATTTGCCTATCAAAGAAGACAAATTTGGCGTTGGTTACGAGCCTCTCCAAGCAGAGCAGAATAGTCAAGCGGGTCCGAGTACCTTTACCAGCGCTGGGCTGATGAATCATGGCGACGTCTCTGCAACCAGTAGTGAAGACTGTGACAGTGACTGTGATCTGGATAACTGGGTTCGCCCGTGTGCACCAGGGGGGTCTATCAACAACTGGACGGCTGAAGAAGTGGTTCCAGTTACTCTTCTAACAGAGTAATTTTCTGTTGTTTTGTCATTTTGCATGAAAATCCTACGTTCTGCCCAAGGCGTAGTGATTCATTTTGTAGGGCCTCATCATGTTTTAATGATTATCATTAATGAAGGACATTTTTTGAACAAATTTTGTGATCCCTGTCTTTCTGTTTTCTGTTTTCACTTTTTTTCAAAACAATAAAAATGGCAATGTTTTTGTTTTTGTGACTTTTTTTGAACTCTTTTTCTAAAACAAAGCATCAAACATGCAGAAGCGATCTTATGGCATTCACTATGAACAGTTCTGTTATGGCTCAGTATGATTTCGACAATCCCATCTACCAAGCCGAAGAGGAGAGTGAGGAAGACTGTGAACTCCCTGCAGAATTAGCCAGATTACTGAAGCAGGAGGAAAGGGTCATCCAACCTCATCAGGAGGAGTTGGAAACTATTAATTTGGGTACTGAAGACGCCAAAAGAGAAATCAAGATTGGGGCTGCTTTAGAGGACTCTGTCAAGAGGAGGCTGATTGAGATGCTGAGAGAATATGTGGAAGTATTCGCCTGGTCGTATCAAGATATGCCTGGTTTAGATACAGACATTGTGGTGCACCGATTACCTCTTAGAGAAGGATGTCCTTCGGTCAAGCAGAAGCTTCGTAGAACGAGTCCTGACATGGCAACTAAGATCAAGGAAGAAGTTCAGAAGCAGTGGGATGCAGGTTTTTTGGCTGTTACCAGTTATCCACCGTGGGTTGCCAACATCGTTCCTGTGCCGAAGAAGGATGGTAAAGTCAGAATGTGTGTCGATTACCGGGATTTGAATAGAGCGAGTCCGAAAGATGATTTCCCGTTACCTCACATCGATGTATTGGTTGATAATACGGCTCAATCCTCGGTATTCTCTTTCATGGATGGTTTCTCTGGATATAATCAGATCAAGATGGCGCCAGAGGATATGGAAAAGACGACATTCATTACACCTTGGGGCACGTTCTGCTATAAGGTGATGCCATTTGGGCTAAAAAATGCTGGTGCTACCTATCAGAGGGCAATGACGACTCTATTTCATGACATGATGCACAAAGAAATTGAAGTGTACGTAGATGATATGATTGCGAAGTCGCAGACAGAAGAGGAGCACTTGGTTAATTTGCAGAAGCTGTTTGATCGGTTGAGAAAGTTCAAGCTGAGGTTGAATCCGAACAAGTGTACGTTTGGGGTGAGATCAGGGAAACTTCTAGGCTTCGTTGTCAGTGAGAAAGGGATTGAGGTCGATCCAGCGAAAGTCAAAGCTATTCAAGAGATGCCTGAACCGAAGACGGAGAAGCAAGTCCGTGGGTTTTTAGGGAGGTTGAACTACATTGCAAGGTTCATATCTCATCTAACTGCTACATGTGAACCAATTTTCAAACTGCTCAGGAAGAATCAAGCGATCAAGTGGAATGATGATTGTCAAAAAGCTTTCGACAAGATAAAAGAGTATTTACAGAAACCTCCAATCCTTATACCTCCAGTTCCTAGGAGACCTCTGATAATGTACCTGTCAGTGACTGAGAACTTGATGGGGTGTGTATTGGGACAGCATGACGAGTCTGGTCGAAAAGAGCATGCCATATACTACCTTAGCAAAAAGTTTACCGACTGTGAAACAAGATATTCACTGCTCGAGAAAACTTGCTGTGCTTTGGCCTGGGCGGCTCGCCGACTGAGACAGTATATGTTGAACCATACCACTTTGTTGATTTCTAAGATGGATCCAGTGAAGTACATCTTTGAGAAACCAGCTCTCACCGGACGTGTTGCTCGTTGGCAGATGATTCTAACAGAGTATGACATTCAGTACACGTCACAGAAGGCCATCAAGGGTAGTATTCTGTCAGATTACCTTGCCGAGCAACCGATTGAAGATTATCAGCCTATGATGTTTGAATTCCCAGATGAAGACATCATGTATCTTAAGATGAAAGATTGCGAAGAACCTCTTGTCGAGGAAGGACCGGACCCAGATGACAAATGGACACTGATGTTTGATGGGGCTGTGAATATGAACGGTAACGGTGTCGGTGCAGTATTGATCAATCCTAAAGGTGCTCATATACCTTTTTCTGCCAGATTGACGTTTGACGTCACCAACAACGAAGCTGAGTATGAGGCTTGTATCATGGGGATAGAAGAAGCCATTGATCTGAGGATCAAAACCCTTGACATATTTGGAGATTCCGCTCTAGTGGTCAATCAAGTCAATGGAGATTGGAATACGAACCAGCCGCATTTGATTCCGTATAGAGATTATACCAGAAGAATACTGACGTTCTTCAAGAAGGTGAAGTTGTATCATGTCCCCCGGGATGAGAATCAAATGGCTGATGCTTTGGCTACTTTGTCGTCTATGATCAAAGTTCATTGGTGGAATCATGTGCCACATATTGAAGTGAATCGACTCGAGAGGCCTGCGTATGTGTTTGCAGCCGAATCCGTTAATGATATTGATGATAAGCCGTGGTATTATGACATCAAGAATTTCCTCAAGACTCAGGAATATCCTGAAGGTGCGTCGAAGAATGACAAGAAAACCTTAAGGAGGCTAGCTGGAAGCTTCTATTTGAATCAGGATGATGTGCTGTATAAGAGAAACTTTGACATGGTCTTGCTCAGATGCGTGGACAGACCCGAGGCAGACATGTTAATGCAAGAAGTTCATGAAGGTTCCTTCGGTACTCATGCCGGCGGACATGCAATGGCTAAGAAATTGTTGAAAGCGGGTTATTACTGGATGACTATGGAATCCGATTGTTTCAAGTATACTCGGAAGTGCCATAAGTGTCAAATCTATGCTGATAAGGTGCACGTACCACCAAGCCCTCTGAATATCATGAATTCGCCTTGGCCGTTTGCCATGTGGGGCATTGATATGATTGGGAAGATTGAGCCTACTGCTTCGAATGGACATCGCTTCATCTTGGTTGCGATTGATTATTTCACCAAGTGGGTGGAAGCAGCTTCCTACGCTAATGTTACCAAACTAGTGGTTACCCGGTTCATCAAGAAAGAAATCATCTGTCGTTATGGAATTCCTGAGAGAATCATCACTGACAATGGTTCGAATCTCAATAACAAGATGATGAAAGAGCTTTGTAAAGATTTCAAGATTGAACATCACAATTCTTCCCCTTACAGACCGAAGATGAATGGTGCTGTAGAAGCGGCAAACAAGAATATCAAAAAGATTGTGCAGAAGATGGTCGTTACGTACAAGGATTGGCATGAGATGCTGCCTTTCGCTTTGCATGGGTACCGTACCTCAGTACGTACGTCGACCGGGGCAACCCCTTACTCCCTTGTGTATGGTATGGAAGCTGTCCTACCTGTTGAAGTGGAGATTCCTTCTCTGAGAGTTTTATTGGATGTCAAGCTGGACGAAGCCGAGTGGATTCGAACGAGGTTTAACGAGTTGAGCCTTATTGAGGAGAGACGGTTAGCAGCTGTATGCCATGGACAGTTGTATCAGAGAAGGATGAAGCGAGCCTTTGATCAGAAAGTGCGTCCTCGAAGCTATCAGGTCGGTGATTTAGTTTTGAAGAGGATCCTCCCTCCCGGTACAGATAACAGGGGCAAGTGGACTCCTAATTACGAAGGTCCGTATGTTGTGAAGAAGGTCTTCTCCGGTGGAGCCTTGATGCTTACAACTATGGATGGTGAAGATTTTCCGTCTCCTGTCAACTCAGATGTAGTCAAAAAATACTTCGCATAAATCGACCCGCTGGACAAAAAGAAAAAGAGTCCAGGCAAAAAATGGGCATCCCGACGAACCAAAAAACAGAAAGAAAAGGTTCGGGCAAAAATTAGGGATAAAATAAAAAATTTGTACACCCGGTAAGTCGAAAACCCGCAAGGGCGGCTTAGGCAAAAATGGGTATCCCGGTGGATTGAAAACCCGAAAGGGCGATCCAGGCAAAAGTTAGGGATTAAAGCGGAGACTACAGTCTGAGTTTGTCTGTACTTCATCAAGCTTTGTCGTCTGCCATCTCGAAAGATATGATCCGTCCAGTCATTCTTCTCAGAAAGCAAGGAGTTGGGAGGAAAACTGATGATCTGTGAGTTATAACAGAATTGGGAAATAGTGGATGCCGTGTTCACATTGCCATTAGGATAGATTTTTTCCTTTTGTACGCAATTACCTCTTTCTAGGAATTGCTTCCCAATGTATTTTGCCTCTTCAGGCACATTTTCAATCAATAAAAATCGTTATTCAGATAAATAGCTCTTGTTTTTATTTTTACTGTTTTGTTTGCAAGAATGTCCGAATTTTTGATAAGCATTGCATAAAAGAACATGGAGGCTACACAACAATGTGCGGAATGATAAAACACTTGAAAATCATTTTGAATGTTGAGGACACTTGAGCGTATCTTGTCCATGTATCCCCTGGGGGCATTTTGTTGTGTTGTTTTTTCAGATGGGCATATGTGAGGACGTTTCCTCGACAGATATTTTCCCCAAGCAAGTTTGGAAGCTATCATAGCTATGTTCCCCTGCGAAGACGTCTGTGGATAGTGCCTTCTGTTCCCCAACAGATCTGAGGATTGCCTATCCCCAGCAGGCCTGTATTTGCCATTTCCTCCCCGAGTGAGGCAGGTTCATCAAAATTTATCTCCAACACTTATTCTAGCTGTGGACTGAAGGATATCCCCAGCGAAGTTTACCTTGTCCCAGCAGCAGTACTGTTCTTCAAACATGAGTGTGAAGTCACTTTACCATTCCTCAAGCAGAGTTCCCCGCAGAGCAGTTCCCCAAGAGGAGTCTCCCCACAGAGTCAGAGTATCTGATCATTTCGGCTCCCTAGCCAGGGTTCATTTGCATTTTGCATGTAGTAATCATTGCATCCTCAAAAATTGCGTAGCATTCCCATTCAATATGGAGTATTACGCCATAGAAAATTCAAACATATGCATTCATGTGTTAACTTCACCAGACCGTACTCCCGGCAGAGGCGGATCATTTCATTCAACATCAGCACAGCAAGACTGCTACAGTCGCTCTTGACAGCATTCAGAATTGTTTATTCCCCACAGAGGTTTATTTCCTCACCCGATGGTGACAGAGGTTTATTTCCTCACCCGATGGTGACAGAAAGTTTGTTTTTCCTCAGTGAGACTCCCAGCAAGTGATCAGCCTTGCCTTGACATATCTAAGATGTCGTTCTTGTGATACCAGTAAGTGTCATGCTAACACCCGCGCGTATTTTCTTTGTTTGGTGTCGGTAAACACCATTGTTTCGGTGTCTGTAAACATCGAATTTCTCATTCCCAGTCATCAGTAAATGTCTGGTCATCATTTTTGGTGTCGGTAAACACCATTGTTTCGGTGTCTGTAAACATCGAATTTCTCATTCCCAGTCATCGGTAAATGTCTGGTCATTTTTGATGTCGGTAAACATCATCTTTTGATGTCTGTAAACATCGAGTCTCCACCCAGTCATCGGTAAATGTCTGGTCATTTTTTTTTTTTGATGTCGGTAAACATCATCTTTCGATGTCGGTAAACATCGAGTCTTTCTTTCAGTCATCGGTAAATGTCTGATAATCCCCAACCAGAAATCCCCAGTAGAGTCATCTGTAAATGTCCTGTCTGGTTTCCTGTTGCAAATATTTGTATCTCCCCAATAAATTTCTCAATCCCAGTCATCGGTAAATGTCTGGTCATTTCTTTTGATGTCGGTAAACATCATCTTTCGATGTCGGTAAACGTCGAGTCTCATCCCAGTCGTCGGTAAATGTCTGGTCAACAAAATCAAGATCCCCAGAAGTCGTCGGTAAACGTCTTGTCTGGTATCACCACAAAGATTTTGTTCCTCCCCAAGTGGAGATGCCATCGGTAAATGGCCCCGTATTTCTTCGATATCGGTAAATATCGGATCCCCAGTTACAGTAGCCATCGGTAAATGGCCAGTTTGAAGTTGACATCGGTAAATGTCAAGTTTCTTTGAAGCCACCATCGGTAAATGGTCTTGCTTCCTTATTACATCAATTCGTTTTTCCCAGCCGCCATCGGAAAATGGTCATGCTGAAGTTGATATCGGTAAATATCAAGTTCTAACCATCGGTAAATGGTTGTTGTTTTTCAGAAGTTTATTTTCCCCAGACGCCATCGGTAAATGGTCGTGCTGAAGTTGATATCGGTAAATATCAAGCTTCCAGTTCTCCAACCATCGGTAAATGGTTTTGCTTTTTCTGAAGCTGTCATGCAGTTTGTCATCGGTAAATGACGTGGTTCTTTGGTATCATATCCAGTCTGTGCAAATTCTACGGTTCTTTGGTATTCAATCCCTGTTTACCCTGAAAGTCTGACAGCCGTTGCTATCATACGTTCGGGTTCCCAGCTGATTGAATAGGGGCAGCTGTAGCACCTCAAATTTGCACCTATCATTATGCATACATGTTCATATTAGGTCATAACACATCATGGTCCGTTGCATAACATTTGCATTGTTTCAGTTGCCTCAAGTGCAAGACAGTCAAGGAATTAAGTCAAACCAATCTCCTGATCAGTCCACCAAGCAAGCAAAGGAATTTCTCATTGAATCAAGGCCTTGGGGTTTGTCCAACAAGTTCACATGGCTTGGAGGTCTATTTGAAGTATTTTGGTCAAGGGTTAAGGGCTCAGAGGTCAGCAGTTCATGCCCAGACAGTCAAAGACCCTAAGAAAGTCAACTGTCAGTCAAGGCAATGGATGTTGGTCACTCTTGTGGAATTTAGGCACCATGGTCAATAATCAAGAGTTCATACAACTTGGGACATCATTTGAAGTCAAGTTCTCAAAGAATTAGGGTTTGGGAGTCATCAGTCAATGCACAATCAGACAAAAACCCTAAAAGTCAACTGTTGGTCAACTGTCCATTTAATCAGTGATTGGATGATTGGAATTGGTTTGTGAGAGCTCATTCATGTCCAAATAGTCATCATATATCATGCCAAACACCATCATGGAGGAATTTGAAGCCAGATCATGAATTTCCTAAAATGGAAACTGGGCCTGTAACTGAAACCTGCCATAAATGGAAAGTCTTGATCCTCAAACTTACATTTTGATACAAGCCTCAAATGAATTCTCGCCCAACATGAAAGTTGAAGATCTTGTTCTCCCATTTCCAAAAAGTCCTAGAACTCTCAATTCCCATGTGTGGTTGGCAAGTTATGATCGAATCGATTTCAGAAAATCTTGAACTTCAAAGGGCCATATCTCTCAAACCGTTTGGCCAATTTTGGTGGGGTTTTTTCCTACAAGTCACATTTGATCCCCTCTTTCCAAAAATATAAATTTCATGTGCCAAAACTTCACCAATCAAAATGGCATTTTTTTGATTTGTCTCATTTAAATTCAAGTTTGACCGAGGTTTGACTTTTTGAAATAATGATTTCCAACCATTCCCACTATCCAAATATGTTTAGAAACCAGATTTTGGTCATGTTACAAAGTCAAATTCGTGCAAGTACTTGCACCCATCATGTAGCCATACTAGCTTGCTTGAAATTGGGAAGAAAAGTACACTTTTCACCCACCATATCCCACATATCCATGAACCATGCTTTGGGGCAATCACATAGCAGAGATATTGATCATTTTCTGTCATGGAGAGAACCCTAGTAGCAGCCATCAGTTAGCAAAAAAAACTCTTGTTCTCTCTTGCTCTCAAAAAACTCATTTTTCATCATTTTTCAAAATCTGTCAAAAACTCTCAAAGAACAGAGCCTTGCCTTGCTAGATTCATCATCTAAACAACATTGAGAGCCCATTTCAACCATCATTCCACAACTGGAAGGCCATTTCGCGGACTGTTTTTGCAAAGCATCATCAATGGCAAAGTTTGGTTGAAGCCATACCAAGCTGTTCCGAACAAAGCTAACTTCATCATCCAACCTTAGGGAGCTTAAGGAGCATCTGTTTCACTTTAACATGGCCAAATAACAACTGTTTCGACACTACTCTTCCGACTTGGTAAATTTCGACCTCTTTGTTTCTTTAAACCATGCTATGCTTATGATAGAGCTTGCTTTGCTGGTCATTCTGAGCTTTGAATCCATAAAAATGGTTGAGTATTTGTGGAGTTATGCTGTTTTAAAGTTTGATGTCCATTTATGTTTTCACATGATTCATCCATGATAGCCCGATTTAGGATAAATGCTTGCTGTTTTGATGTTCTACATGATTAGACGTTTCGATTGGTATATGGCTTGCATAATTTCGTGAAAATTCGTTCGGGTGTGTGTGTTGGGGTTGCTGTTCTGTCATCTTCTTCATGCTGAAATCGCGTACTCGCCTAGCGAGTAAACTGCTCGCCTAGCGAAGGCGAGGAAGATGATCGCTCGCCTAGCGAAGCTTCCAGCTCGCCTAGCGAACGTCTCCAGTTGAAACGCGCCGTTTCACAAGAGGCGCTAAATTCAAATATTTCATTAAACCATTTTCATTTTCAACATTTATCTCATTTTTGTCACACATCTTTGAAAAATCATATCTCCATCATTTTTAACCCAAATTGAATGGGATTTTTTGCAGTAGTTTCATCATGATCTCTACTTTTTTATCATAATTTTTCCAGAATTTTGTGATCATTGGTTTTTGAATGGTCTTAGGGTTTGTGACATGTGACCAAATTTTGTACACTTTGCCAAATCAATTGTGAAATGATGAGAATGTATCCAATGGCTCTCAAATTTTTTGTGCTTAAACTAGACACACTCATGTTGATTTTGGTGTAGAGTTTGTGAGTTTATCATTGCTGGTTTGTGAGTTATGATTTTTTGAATTAGGGTGTGACAGTTTGTGTCACACCATTGATGTGCAACTTCATGATTTTTGATACCATGCTTCTTGAACTCTAATTGATCTGAATTTTTGCATGAACCTACTCCAGTATGTCTAGCTTACATGTGATTTTTCTTGGATTTGTTTATGACATTTTCCAATTGTTTGAGATTTTTGTCCCCTGTTTGGTCAAAATGCTGACCTTGTGTGACACGTGTGTCCATTTCATTTGTGAAATTCTCATACTTTATTAGATGAACATGAAATTTTACATGAGATAACTAGACATCCTCATCTTTGCCATGGTTTTGATCCCATTCATTTATCATACACCATTTCTAACTTATGATTTTTCTAAGTTGATACTTGTTTGGTTGACCTCTTTAGGCATGTTCAAAATTGCTTTGACTTTCTGATTTTCATTGACTGCCTTCCACTTGCCCAAATGGGATGAAATTTGACATGCTTACCATGCTGTGGGTTGTGATTGATCATGATTTATTTGATGATTTTTGGAAATGTTTAAGATTGCTTTTGAGTTGAGTCCTGCTGTTGACTTCTATGAGCTTCTGTTTGCCATGTCTTGGCCTAATTTGTTCATGAAATGATGATGATGATTGATATGGATGTGAAACCAATTGGTTGTGTTTCTTAATGGTTTGAACATGATTTTGGATACTTACCCCTTGCTGTTTGGACTTTCTCATTCATTTTTGACCCTAGGCTTGTCCTAGTGGTCCCGTTACCCACCTTTGAGTTTGTGATTTCAGGTTGACCAACAAATGGCCATTGAGACCAATTCTTTCGATTGAGCTTACTCAAGTATCATTGTCTAACCTCTTTGTTTTGTAGGTGGCTTAGCTCACATGCCATAAGCCTTGTGCCCTGCACATCCTTGTGCCCCCTAATTGACTGTTGGTGTCTGTTTCTGTTTATTTTGTTTGAAGTTGCATACTAACATCTGCTTGACTGTTTCAGGTACTTTAGTTGCTTAGTTCCTTGTGAACTTTTTGCTTTACTTTGCTTGTATAAGCAACTTGCATTGAGGTATGTCTCTTTTACTCCATGTAGTCTGGAAGACCTGGCCTGTTACTTGGCCAGGCGACTGTCTGAAGTCCTCCTTAAGAGGCAATGTTTGTGACTGTTTACTTTTGTCCTTGCATAGAGTCAAAGACCTCCTAAGTGAAGAGGCAATTGGTGGAAGGTAGGGATATGCAATCTATCCCCCACTATTCAGTGCGTCATCTGCTTTGCTCACACCACTGTGTTGATGCATTGCAGATACAAACCCAAGATCTTGTACAACTGTACAGTTGAGTCAGTTTTAATGTGTAGAAGGGTTCCCACTTTCTGAACTCACACATTCTTGTCTTGAGCTCTCCCAGGCCAGGGATAAGAGCTGTGAGGTCTCATCCTCACTTCATCCTTTCATCTGCTTCACCTTAGCCCCTCAATGGCAAGGTTAAGAGCACCTTTTACCCTATTCCAGTTGGCCCTAGTGCCTAACCTTTTGCTTGAGCCTCTGGTATGCATATAGAGTGTGCTTCTTGTGATTGTGATTGCCTGTTTGCTTTGCCTCTCTAGGTTTAGTTTAGTCTTGCCCTTGTGCAATATAGGTTGTGCTTGACTTGCCCCTGCGCAAAGTCAAGTCTGTGTGGCTTGCTTCCTGTGTGAGCCATGTTTAGAGTTGTTAAGCCGAACTACGGCAACTCTGATTCTCATGATCAGGTGAGATACGTAGGCACGAGATGCGATGTCTTGTCGAGTTTGACTAACCACTAACATCTAATTCTCTTCTCTCACCCCTGTTGTGATTGAGATATCCCCTTTCTCTTGCCCTAGTTGCAATCGAGACCTTGCTCTTTCCTGTGTCTGTTTAGGATAGGTTGGCCCTTGTGCCATTCAGCTAGAAACCATAACTTAGGGTTGCTTTTGCATGACAACATCTAGGCTCGAGTCGTAGTCTCCCTAGAGTTGTGTCTCCCTCTGTTATCTGGTTAGGCTAGTCCTTTTTCCCTGCGTAGGGGAACTACATCGCCCTGATCTTCATACCAGATGAAGTATGTAGGCAGGAGATTGAGCTGATCTCTCCGGGCGCCTTTTCTTTCTTTTGTGTGTGTTGTCTGACCTTTGCTAGGCTCGAGTCTGTGACTCCTTAGCACTTGCTGTCTGTCTGTTTGTGTGTGTTTGACAGTTATAGGCTGAGTCCCCGACTCCCTATTAACTTGTTGTGTTGTTGTGTGCTTGGAAGCGGATGTAAGTCCATCGAGTGGCAGTTAGGTTCCAGTGTGCGTGTGTTTTGGTTCGGATGCTGACATAAGTCCAGTGATTGGCAGTCGGGCTCCACGTTTGCCTTTGCCTTGTGTTTGTTTGTGTGCGTGTCAGCCGAGCTACGAATGCTCTGATTCTTCTCTCGTCCGAGAAGATACGTATGCATAGGATGCGATATCCTAGCGAGCATGTGTCGTTTCCCCAGTCCGAACTACTTGGACTCTGATGTCTATGTCTGATAGACTAAGTAGGCCCAGGATGCGACATCCTGTCGAGTCCAGTTTCAGTCAGTCTCTTTCGTTTCTTTCAGCCAGTGTGTGTGAATATTTGAGCAGTGTTTAGCAACCAATTTTCCTTTCTAGTGTGCGTGGATCCCGTAGAGTACTACGGATGCGTAGGGGTGCTAATACCTTCCCTTCGCATAACCGACTCCCGAACCCATTCTCTTTGGTCGCGAGACCATGTTCTTTCCCAGGTTTACTCTGAGCGTTTCCTTTCCCTCTTTTGGGATAAATAACGCACGGTGGCGGCTCTGTTGTTCTTCTTTTCCCGCCGGTTTTTCGCGCGATGCGACAATTGTTGAAGATGTTCTGGTGAAAATTGACAAGTTTGTATTTCCGGTGGATTTTGTAATTCTTGAAATGTCGGAAGATGAAGAGATCCCTCTCACTATTCGGAGACCTTTTTTGGAAACGGGACGGTGCTTGATAAACATAGAAGAAGGAACAATGGCGTTGAAGGTTTATGATGAGGAATTGAAAATCGATGTTCGAAACACCATGAGGTACAAGGATGATATTTGTACCAGTCATACTATAGAGGTTCTGGATCAGGTGACGACATATGATAATCCTTCGAATACACCACAATCACCTTTGGAAAGAGTGTTGAGTTTGTCCATTTTCGATTCTGATAAAGAAGTGGACAACGGGGAATCTGAAGTGCTAGCCTTGTTATACGCAGAACCCCTGTGGAAAGGGTCTCGACCATGCCGGTGGGAGGGTTTACGCCTACCTCAATCTAGTGAGGAGAATAAAGAACCAAAGAAGGAAACGAAGTTGAAACAACTTCCTGACAATCTTAAATATGTCTTTCTCGATCCTGAAGGAAAATGTCCTGCTATCATAAACTCGAGCCTTCAGAATATCCAAGAAGAAAAGATCATCCAAGTCTTGAAAAAGTAAAAAAATGCTATTGGATGGGCAATTGAAGATTTGAAGGGTATTAGCCCTACTGTGTGCATGCATAAAATTCTCACGGAAGACGACCACAAACCGGTAGTCCAACCGCAGAGAAGACTCAATCCTACAATAAAGGAAGTAGTTCGAAAAGAGGTGGTGAAATTGTTAGACGCAGGTCTTATATATCCTATTTCTGACAGCCCGTGGGTGAGCCCAGTGCATGTTTTCCCTAAGAAAGAGGGGACCACCATAATAAAGAATGAAAAAAATGAGTTAATTCCTACTCGGACAATAACCAGGTGGCGTGTTTGCATTGACTACAGAAGGTTGAACACAACAACTAGGAAGGACCATTTCCCTTTGCCATTTATTGACCAGATGTTGGAGAGGTTAGCCGGGCATCATTACTACTGTTTTCTAGATGGATACTCCGGGTATAATCAGATTACTGTAGCTCCGGAAGACCAAGAAAAAACAACATTCACATGCCCGTATGGTGTTTTTGCTTACCGAAGAATGCCATTCGGGTTGTGTAATGCTCCAGCCACCTTCCAACGATGCATGACTTCCATTGTTGATTCTAAGTGTTGGCAGAAATTTTGGTAAAACAAAGAGTGTTCACAAGATGTTATGTGTGATGTCTTAACATGAGATATCCTGTGTACCTGCTGGAGTTCAAGAACATGTTCATGCAGGATTGTTTCAGAATGCCACATACAATGCCATGACTTCTGATATTGGATGTACTTGCTGGAGCTTAAATGAAAGACATGTTCATGCAGGATTGTTTCAGATGACATACACAAGGTCATGACATCTGATATGGCTATACCTACTGGAAGTTATAAAAGGAATTATTGGATTATGCAGGATTTTTCCAGGATGTCAGACCCGATGTCATGACATCCTGTACACAGAACATTCAGTATGAATGTCTGGTGTTTTGTGATTGCATAATTAATGGCAATCTTTGTATGATTGAAGATTTGATTAGCTGGCGCATTCAATCATGGATTACAACCAGATTTACTTATTTTCCAAGGAGATCTAACCAGCTGTTATAAAAAGATTTGATTGGAAAATAGATTTAGGGTTTTCAAGATGTCCAGGCCCAGCTGAAAGCTTCTATAAAAAGGGACTTAGAAAACCTGTTTGTACACACAACCAATACTGAGCGAAATATAGAGAGAGAGCTAGGGTTTGTGTCTGTTTAGTCGTGAGACTTGTAGGTCATTCAAGTCATCCATTGATGATTTAATTGGACTGATTTGTGGTTGTAATTTGTCACTCTAAAGCTGTGAAGCAAGAGTGTGTGTCTTCTTTATCAAAGCTGTGAAGCAAGATCAAGAGTGTGTCTTCTTGATTGAAACTGTGAAGTAAAATCAAGAGTGTGTAATTGAAAAGTATTTTCTTTTCACAAGGGATTATTGTTTAAAATCACCGGTGTGTGATTGTAGGGAAGTGAGTGGGTTCTCATATCTAAGAGTGCTTAGGTAGAAATTGCACGGGTAGAGATTAGGTGAGAAAGACTGTAACTTGTTGAAGTGTACAGAGAGTCTTTGAACTAATTCTATTTTAGTGAATTTCCTTCCTGGCTTGGTAGCCTCCAGACGTAGGTGAGTTGCACCGAACTAGGTTAACAATTGCTTGTGTTATTCGCTTTACCATTCTGTTTTTTTTATCCATTGTGTATTAACAAATATTAGTGCCGTGACATTACCTTCGACATCTTATATCTGATACCAGAATTTCAATTGGTATCAGAGCAGGCATCCTGCTCTGGTTCTGGGTGAGATCTAGGGGCAATACTTTCTGGTACAATGGAGAGAGATGGAGGATCTGTTCAGAGGCCACCAATTTTGGATGGTTCTAACTATGACTATTGGAAATCTCGAATGGTAGCGTTTCTGAAATCCCTTGATAACAAGGCTTGGAAAGCTGTGCTAACAGATTGGGTGCATCCTGTCATTACTAAAGAAGGAGAAGCCACCACTAAGAAGCCTGAAGAACAATGGTCCAAGGAGGAGGATGATCTTGCTCTTGGAAACTCTAAAGCCTTGAATGCAATATTCAATGGGGTAGACAAGAATATTTTCAGGCTGGTAAACAACTGTGAAGTGGCCAAAGAGGCTTGGGACATTCTCAAGACCACTCATGAAGGCACCTCTAGGGTAAAGATGTCTAGACTTCAGTTGCTCACCTCCAAGTTTGAAAACCTAAGAATGAAAGAAGATGAGAACATTCATGAATTTTACATGAGTGTCCTTGAAATTGCTAATTGTAGCGGTGTATTCGTCACCATTGGAAATATTAATTAGATCCAAGGTAAATCATACAAGGTAGAGCCGCCACCGCACTTCTATTTATCCAAAGGAATGGCTAGAAAGCGAACAAAAGCCTAAGAAGTTTTGCAAAGAAAACTAATAAAAGGTCAGAGATCTGGGTAAGGGGGTAATTATGTTGTGGGAAGGTGTTAGGCACCTACAACATCCTAGGTACTTCTAGGGAACCTCTTTTCACAAATGTTGTATTATTGTTTGTTTATGAAATATTTTTGTGCAAACACGATTGAAGGGATGAGAGAAGAATGTACAAATTAGTTATTTTTGTGTTTGGATGGATAAATCCATTGCCCACGTACCTTTACAGGATCAAAACCTCGTAGTTCGGCTAAAAGATTTCCAAAAGATGAGTGGTTTCATTTTAAACAAAAGCCTTAAGGTCTTTCGTTATCAAAGGGAGAAAACTCGACCTGAACAACCACAAGTCCACCATGTGAGAACAGCTTCAACGTGCTAGTGAGGGGTTAACCCTATAATAAGCAAGGAAGTCTTACAATTCAATCACTAAGGACACAGGTGAGATTCACATCAACCACTAAGATAATTCAGATCTATGGCTAATGTATGAAAGTTTGATTAAGAAGTGGACAAGGGCCACAAAAGAAATTGAGTGAGTGGAATTAACCAATTAGAAGTATTCACAAAGATAGTCAAAGTTGACATTAAAGTTCAATTCAGAAGAAGTATTGTGAAAATGAAGTTTGAAAATCAAAGGCATAAGGCCTAGGTTTCTAGTTTTGAAAACAAGTGAAAATGTTTGCACAAAAGTTTTCGGTTTGGGTTAACATGTGAATGGAGGTTTAAAGAACAAAAAGGTGGGAGGATGAGGAACAAAACTTCATAGGAGTTCCTCTCTTGAGATCATATGTAGATGATCCAAGCAAGTACCATCCTTTGGAATTAGGCAACACAAAGCAATAAGCAAATAAGCAAGGTTCAAAAAGAACAAACAACTGGAAACGGATTGCCAATAAATGGTCTTACATCCAACTCCACAAACGGAACGGGAAACGGAGTGCCAATAAATGGTCTTACATCCAACTCCACTAAGCAAAACTGGAAACAGGTAGCCAATCAATGGTCTTACATCTAGCTCCACAAAAGAAACAAGATAGGAAACAGATAGCCAATCAATGGTCTTACATCTGACTCCACAAACAAAACAGGAAACAGATAGACAATCAATGGTCTTACATCTGACTCCACAAAGAATTAAAACAGGAAATGGAGTGCTAATAAATGGTCTTATATCCAGCTCCCCAAAAGGAACAGGAAACAGATAGCCAATCAATGGTCTTACATCTGACTCCTCAAACAAAGCAAATAACAAATGCAAAAGCAATATGCAAAAACAATATGCAAAAGCAAACGCAAGCAATCACATCAATCAATTAGCACACTCTATACACAAGCAAGAGGCTCAGACAAGAGTTGGGCTTTAGTCAAGGGGTCATATCAACCTCGACAAACAAGCCATTACTGTATGGGTGTTCTTGCTCTTAACCACTAACATTGAGAGTTAGGGTGAAGCAGATGAAATGGGAAATGAGGATTAGACCTCATGCTCTTAACCCTGGCCTGGATGAGCTTGAATCAAAGAATGTGTGGGGATCCAGAATGAGGGATCCTATTCCACATGACTGACTCTATATACAAAGATCTTGGGTTAGGTTCAAGAGCCTCAACACATAGTGCGAGCATAATGAACGACTCAAATGATTAACAGGGGATTGATTGGAAATCCCTTCTATCTGCCAATTGCCTCTTCACTTAGGAGGACTTAAGTAGCATGCCTCGACAAGGAGGTCTTTAGCACAAAAGTAAACAATCACAAACATTGCCTCTTAAGGAGGACTTCAGCCAAATGCCTGCCAAAAGAAACTACAGGGCTTCCAGACTACATGGAGTTAGAGAGATTACCTAAGTGGTAAACCAACCACAAGCAAAGCAAAGCTCAAGTAATGATCTAAAGCGACTAATGTACCTGTATGAAAAGCCAAACAATCAGTATTATATTCAGACAACCAAACAGTCAACAACAGTCAGACATTCCCAATATGTACAACATGTAGGCCATAAAAGGTAATCACTCAAGTGATTTCACCACCAAAGGACCTAAAACATAATCAAAATTAGTTAACCCAAGTAACTTGCATCTCAAGTAATGAGAGCACATCATCCATTAGAACTAAATGCTTGAACCTGAAATACAAAGCTCAAAAGGTGAGTACAAACCACTAGTGCAAAGACTAGGGTCAAAGGTAAAGCAAAAAGTCAAAAAAGAAGTTGATATTCGACATAAAGCATAATTATTAACATAAGAACATGTTCTAAAAAGGACCAAGTCTAAATCATTAAGCAAAGCCATCAATTAAACAAGATGAGGAAAAGACAAACAATGTGATCACAATTGGACATCAAACATAGAAAATCTACATTAAAACAGAAATGATTCCAATGATCATGAAAATTTTAATGTGCATACAACATGTTAAACACAAGCATCATGCAAAAAATTGTAATCATAAAAGCTCAATTGACATGTATATGAAAATGAACACAAACAAGGTCAAGAAAGTGACACTAAATGTTGCACAACATGTCCATGTGTATAAAACAGTGATGGTGAATGGTAAAAATGCCAAACAAAATCCAAAAGATCATGTTATGTTTTAGGAATTAGCATACCAAATTTTAAGGCAAGTGGATTAAGTATGAGCATTTCACACTCAATTGAATGAAGCATGGTACATTTGCATACATGTTCAAACACACAATCTCAATTAAAAATCCAGAACCATTCAATTCACACAAATGACATCTAAAAATAATTGACATCAATACAAACAAGTGAAAAAAAATTGGAAGCAATTTGGATTAATTTCCTATTTTTAATGAGTTTTTGAATTTGAATGAAATAAAATGAATTAAAATGAAATAAATGGAAAACATTATGTGAATTAGAATTGGAAACAGCATCAGGCCAGGATCGAACTGGCGCTTGCATGGTCCAAGCGCGTTATCAAAATGCCGTCGTTTCAAGGCAAAGGAATTAAAAGAAAAAAATAGAAGCGCATGCCATGAGGATCGAACACAGGACATGGAAGTGAAAAGCGCGCGTACAGTGCATCTCAAACGCTTGAACCAGAAAACCCTAGGCCGGTGGTTGACACCGTCTTCCTCATTGAGACCGGCGACGCTACAGTGCATTCATCAATTTTTTTTCCAGAATCCAGCATATTATACATCAATCGAAAGCTTATCTCATATACATTCCAAATCCAGGCTCAATTAACCTTAATTCTTCCTAACCAGTGCAAATCGAAGAGAAACATTTTGATCTACAAAACTTCCACTCAGCATAACTCACTCAATATTTCACCAAATCAAATTCTACTTATATCAGGATAATCAGCATGAAAAGATCTACAATATCATGTGCATAAAATGAAGAATCATGAGGTTCGAAATCCAACCTTCTTGAAGAGCAGTGGATGAAAACAGTGGATTCAAGAGCTCTAATCCTCCAGATCTCCTCTCTTAACCTTGTAGTGAAGCTTTAGGCACGAATTGATGCTTGAAATGGCTTGGATCTTGATCAATTTGAAGCTTCCATGTTCATCTTCATGAGCTTGATGTGCGCGAATCTTGGCCAAAATCTTCAATCCAATGCTTGATTCTTCATCAATCACACTCAATGAACACAATTATGCAGTAAAATCAATGAGTTGTGTGCAAAAATTTGAAGTTTCAATTGAGAGAAAATTTGGAGGGAAAGAAAATTTTAGATCTAGAATGTCATTTTTCTCTTTTTAATGTTATGATTAAGCCTTTATACTATGTGTTAATCATGCTGAAAATGTAATTAGGCAATGGTTAATGGAAGATTAATGAAATATGAGGTGCATGGCAAAATTAGTAAAAACACCTATGCATGGCAAGGCACACGTGAACAGTGTCATGTGGAGGTGTAATTTCACTTAAAATCAGCTCATAAGCAAGATGGAGTTGGAATTTTGTTCATATGATGCACCAAATTTGAATTTGGCATTTTCCCTCCAAAATACTCATGCATGGACAAATGATCATGTGATGTTATTTCATGCAATGCAATGATGGATTTGGAAAATATTGGTCATAACAAGTATTTTACAAAAAGAGTGACTCCATTTGGAGTTTTGGATCAAAAGTTATGGCTTATTGAAGTTCCATGCACACTTGGCAATCATTGGATCATAACTTCTCAACCATTCATCAGATGCTCATGATCTTGGACTTTTTGGAAATGGGAGAGAAAGATCTTCAACTTTCATGTTGGCCAAAATTTCATTTGAAGCTTCTTTGATGTTGGAAAGTCAAGTTGAATGTGGACCAAAAACTTGCCATTTTTGGAAACTTGAAATTACAAGTCACTTTCCATTTTGGGAAACTTTTGCACTTGCTTCAAATTCTTCAATATAAATGTTTGACATGATGAATAGGCCTTGTTTGAATATGAATGGGTTATCTCAAATCATTTCCCACACCTCAAAGTCTTCAATTGACTGTATAGTTGATCATATGGTCCTCAGATGACTTTGGCAATGCCTGATGAATTTGAGCTTCAACCTCTTGGGGAATTTGCTCCAAAATGGAACCTTAGCTCATATAAGCTCAATATAATGCCATGTGGTCCTCATACCAAGAAAATACCCTCTGCTCTTGCTCAAAGGAAAACCTTGAATTGCTTTGACCTGTGAGTGCTTAGACTGCAAAACAAATGTTAGATGACATATTTTTGGTACTTTTGGTTAATGATTAATCAAGAAAAGCAATGATATACAATGCAAACAATGCCTGGAGATCTAGAACCACTCACAAGGAGGTCTCACCCACAGGGAAGGAAGGCAAGATGCTCAGAGATCCTTGAGGCTATGCAATGATATGATTATGATGCCATGAGGGATCTTAGGGACAAAATTGGGGTCTTACAGATGCCCCTATTTAAGGTCATTCTAGCCGGAGAAGTGAAGGTTACAGATGCCCCTATGTATGCAAAAACAAACAACTCTGTGGGAATATGAGTCCACAAAGAAGAAAAGACAATCCATTGGAGTAATACACTCACCAGGATTAGAGACTCAAACGAGGATTCTCATGGGGAAATAAAAAGAAATGCGTGAGCAGGACACGACTTAGAATTGGGGAGACATTACTGGGAATAAAAGACTAAGACTGCGTGAGCAGGTCACGACTCAAAACTGGGAAACATGATTTCCAAAGGGAACCAATCCATTGGAAAGACACAAGCTGACTCAAAAATGCATGTATTGGGGAAAACACCAACACAGCAACACTATCCACAAAGGATACCTCGGATCAAAATCCGGACTCAGGCTGGGGAAAGATTCACACAGAACCTCCCTGCCAGGGAAAATGCATGTATTGGGGAAAACGCCAACACAGCAAAAGGGTGAATCACAACAGATACTCCGCTGGGGAATGTCTAACAAAGACTCTCCAGGGAAAGCAAAAGGATGAGGTGTTACCGGTTACTGGGTAACAAGCTCAAAGAGACATGTGATCTGATCACCGGTTACTATGTGAAAGAACAACAAGCTCGGGAAGAATGAATATCAAAGACCGGTATAAGGGTGAGAGATATCAATCAACCAAAACATCTGAGGAAGACCTGAAAAGGTATATTTCAACTCAGGAAAATCTGACTCCACAGGGGACCAAGGTCATAATAGGGAGCAGAAAGGAAGGAACACCAGAGATACCGGTTACTGGGTATATAATAGGTGACCGACCGAAGCGTGAATTGGTTTTTACTGCCAAAACACTCATCATCCGAAGGGAGGGCTGAAAAAGCAAACTCAACTTACAGGATGGGCATTCGATTCTACAAAGAAATACGAATCTTACTCGACTGGAGAAGAAACAAAACTTCAACCAAAGAGCGCATGAGATATATTATCTATTACCGTCAGAACGTAGATAATATACTCACATGGAAGGAACACCAGGGATACCGGTAACTGGGCATATAATAGGTGACCGACCGAGACGTGAATTGGTTTTTACTGCCAAAACACTCATCATCCTGGAAGAAAGTTGGAAAAGCAGACTTGTTAAAGGATGGGTATTCGATTCCATAAGGAATACGAATCTTACTCGACTGAGGAAGGACAAAAGGCTTCAACCGAAGAGCGCATGAGATATATTATCTATTACCGTCAAAACGTAGATAATATACTCGCACGGAAGATTATCCACAACCGGTTACTGGGTTAACAAAGGATAAAACAACCGAAAAGAGAAACAATCGTTACCAACAACAACAGGGTATACGAAAGATGACTCACTGGGGATAAATTGCAAGCATACGGAAATTATCCAAGCAAAAGGGGTAGAATGAATATTCGAATCCGCAAAGGGACAACGAATCTTACTCAACTGGGGAAACACAACAGGCTTCGACCGAAGAGTGCATGAGATATATTATCTATTACCGTCAGAACGTAGACAATATACTCGCATGGAAGATTATCCACAACCGGTTACTGGGTTAATAAAGGATAAAACAACCGAAAAGAGAAACAATCGTTACCAACAACAACAGGGTAGATGAAAGATGACTCACTGGGGATAAATTGCAAGCATACGGCAATTATCCAAGCAAAAGGGGTAGAATGAATATTCGAACCCGCAAAGGGACAACGAATCTTACTCAACTGGGGAAACACAAACGGCTTCGACCGAAGAGTGCATGAGATATATTATCTATTACCGTCAGAACATAGATAATATACTCACATGGAAGATTATCCATAACCGGTTACTGGGTTAATAAAGGATAAATCTACCGAAAAGAAAGGCATCGGGATACCAAAACTAGGTATATAAAGACGACCAATCAAAAGGGAGCAACAGACATTACCGGCAAACGGTAAATGAAAGAGGATTCGATGAGGATAAAATTGCTAGCATACGGCAATTATCCACACGAAGGAAGGAATATCAACATCGAATACTGGATGAAGATAACCACAAAGAGGGGATTACATCTATCGAATACTGGGTAGAAAACTACAGAAGAGTAACCGTCATCGGTTAGGATGAACAACAAGGTTAACTCTGCAAAAGGGAGAAATAGGGTTTACAACTACCGAATACGGGGTAGAAGACCAAAGACTCAGTTGAGTAGCAAAGGATAGGATTTATAACTACCGAATACTGAGTAGAAAACCACAAACTCCACTGGGATAAGGTGAATGATTGCCGGTTACTGAGCAGTTATTCATCTATACCACGGGGAAGCACAAACTCCGATGGGGAGGAAAACAACATAGGATTTACAACTACCGAATACGGGGTAGAAGACCACAAAATCCGCCATCAACCAGAATGAACCACCAAGGTTACCTCTGCTAGGGGATAAAAGTAGGATTTACAACTACCGGATACGGGGTAGAAAACCATAAAGATAGGACTTACAACTACCGGTTACTGGGTAGAGGCCAAAGAACTCCGCTGGGAATAAGATGAATGATTTCCGGTTAGTGAGCAACTATTCATTTATACCACAGGGAAGTACAAGAGACAGCCACAAGGAGCCAATTCAGGATCGAACCGAACAGGCAAAACTGAATCAAGACTCATCCTAATGAGGAAATAACTCAATAGGGAAATCCATCCTAATATATGTGTTGGGAGGAAATGGAAACAACCGTCATCCACGAGGGTATAACTCAGTGGGGAAATGACATGAAAGATAAACACTTTCTGCTTAAGGGGTTGACTCTACATGGAGGGATCAGACACACCCACATCTGCTTGGGGAGATCTACTGAGGAGATCTATATCACCAATTAGCAGGAGACAACAATCAAAAGATATATGGAAAAATATGCAACATGAATATATGAATGTTATAAGTATGCATGTATATGCGTAGTTTATGTTTGATGAATGCTGACAAAACAGACATATCTAACACAAACAAGTCCAGGAATAAAGCACACAGCCATCCGGTACTACATCTCACGAGAGAAAGCCAGGAAATCCGACTGGAGAGTATCCAATATGCTGGAGATCTAGATGCTAAGAAGCGAAGATCTGCTGGAGAATCAGAGATAACAGGAAATCACAAAATCTCTGAGTGATGGATCATCAACCAATTCGGCTAGAGAAAGGAAGTCATGTCACGGGCAAAACAGCCACAACAGCAACTCATGCTGAACTTGCTACGCAAGCAACTCTACTGGGGAAAACCACTGAGAGCACATCCACTGGGGGGTCCAGATACCATAAAACAATAGTATCTCTGTTAGGGATATATCAACACAGACAAAGCTCATCACACCAACAACTCCTCTAAGGATTCATCCGAGGGAACGAATGAGATCTGGAGATCAACCACCAAATATCGAATCCAACCAGGAAAAAACACACCTGACGAGGAGGACAGAACGCACGAGTAGAATTTGCCATAGAAGCAACTCTACTGGGGATACTGTAGCAACCCACTGGAGAAGTCCAGCTGCAACCCTACCGGGGAGTCCACTGAGGGACACAAGAGGAAACTGGTGAAATAAACACCAAGTACCAAGCTCACTAAGGAGATCACACCTGCTGAGGAGAAAAGATCATCACTCTGCTGCAGGGGAATACCTCATCAAAGATAAGATCCAACACACCAACAACACCGCTGGGGATCTATCTAAGGAAATGAAGGAATTCTGGCGATCAACCACCAAATACTGAACCTTCAAAAGGAAACAGCTGCTGAAGAGGGAAAATACCATTGTTCTTCTGCAAAGGGAGGAATCAACACACATTCCAGCCGGGGACAATAGTCAAAAGACCATTTCTTGTCACATGAGCAGCTCTACCGGGGAGTCTATCCGATGAATAAAAGGAAGACTACTGCTCTCACAACCTCACTAAGGAAGCAACCACCAAATCCAATCTTCCAGAGAGAATAAACCCGAAGGGAGGAAATTACTGTTCTGCTGGCGATCTGGAGTGCGAATAAATCGTCCCAACAATATGTTAAGGGAACGAAGCCAAGAAAGGCAGCCTGCTCGGGATAAAACCACAAAAGGCTCCGGAGACAGAGGATGCAGTCAAATGCCAAGGAGATGAACACATGTCTTACCCTGTTGGAAATCATACCACCCTTGGGAGAGCACTGAGGATCTCCTAAGTATCTTTTTATCATCGTGAATGTTCACTTTGTTAAAAAACAATTTGTGAAAAAATTTGTTTATTTAAAACAATGACATTTTATCAATTAAAAATGCAAAACATTTGTTGGATAGAAACAAATAAGAATGCAAATAATTGGATAAAAGCTCAAATTTATTTGATGGAATGGTAGTCTGCAAATGGCAAGACTTCATAGATCTTTTAAAAATTTGAAATTGGTGATATATATTGGAAAAGGCTACATTGAACATAATGACCATTTCTCCATCAATTCTGGATTCGATGTATTCGAAGCTTCAGTTGACGACGAATGAACATGAATCTTTGACAGATGACAGATGTAGAACAAAGTCTTGTCAGGATGCAGTTACTTGCCAAATCCCTAATTTTTGCCTAGATTGCCCCAGGGTGAGGTACTCAATCTAGCGGGATGCAAATATACCTTTTTTTTATGTCTCTAATTTTTGCCTGGATCGCCCTTTCAGGTATTCAATCCACCGAGACGCTCATTTTTGCCTAAGCCGCCCTTTCGGGTTTTCAACTTAGCGAGCCATTCTGTTTTTATTTTAGGCGAAGTATTTCTTGACTGCATCTGAATTCACAGGACGAGTGAAATCCCCCCCATCCATTGTTGTTAGCATCAAAGCACCGCCTGAAAAGGATCTCTTAACAACATATGGACCCTCGTAGTTTGGAGTCCACTTGCCCCTGGAATCGGGCGCGAGATACAAGACTTTCTTGAGCACAAGGTCACCTTCTCGGAACACACGAGGCTTGACCTTCTTATCGAATGCTTTCTTCATTCTCTGCTGATATAACTGACCATGGCACATGGCAGTCAATCTCTTCTCTTCAATCAGATTCAACTGGTCATAACGACTCTGAACCCATTCAGCATCAGTCAACTTGGCCTCCATCAAGACTCACATTGATGGGATCTCCACCTCTACCGGGAGTACAACCTCCATGCCGTAAACAAGAGAGAAAGGGGTTGCCCCTGTTGAAGTGTGGACATATGTACGATATCCATGCAAAGCAAATGGCAGCATCTCATGCCAATCTTTGTACGTGACAACCATCTTCTGAATAATCTTCTTGATATTCTTGTTAGCAGCTTCAACTACCCCATTCATCTTGGGTCTGTAAGGAGAAGAATTATGGTGTGCAATCTTGAACTCGCTGCATAGCTCTTCCATCATTTTGTTGTTCAAGTTAGATCCATTATCTGTAATGATCTTTTCAGGCACACCATAACGGCATATAAGCTGATTCTTGACAAACTTCACGACCACCTGCCTGGTCACACTAGCATATGATGCGGCTTCCACCCATTTAGTGAAGTAATCAATTGCTACGAGAATAAACCTGTGTCCGTTGGACGCTTTCGGTTCAATCATGCCAATCATGTCAATTCCCCACATGGAGAAAGGCCATGGTGATGAAATCACATTCAGAAGTGTCGGAGGAATATGAATCTTGTCCGCATAAATCTGACACTTGTGGCATTTCTTCACGTATTTGCAACAGTCAGACTCCATTGTCAGCCAATAGTAGCCTGCTCTCAACATCTTTCTAGCCATGGCATGTCCATTGGAATGAGTACCAAATGAACCCTCATGGACCTCAGTCATCAACAGGTCTGCTTCGTGTCTATCCACGCATCTGAGCAGAACCATGTCAAAATTTCTCTTGTAAAGCACTTTGCCATTGAGGTAGAAACTACCTGACAATCTCCTCAAGGTTTTCCTATCTTTCACGGATGCCCCAGGCGGGTAATCCTGGTTCTGAAGGAAACACTTGATGTCATAATACCAAGGTTTATCGTCATTCGCTTCTTCAACTGCAAACACGTGAGCTGGTCTATCCAAGTGCATCACGGTGATATTGGGAACTTCATTCCAATACTTCACCACAATCATGGAAGCAAGCGTAGCAAGAGCATCTGCCATCCGATTATCCTCTCGAGGAATATGATGAAAGTCAACCTCAGTAAAGAACTTTGAAATCCTCCTCGCATAATCTCTATACGGAATAAGACCAGGATGATTCGTTTCCCACTCACCCTTAATCTGATTAACAACAAGGGCTGAATCACCATATACATCAAGATGCTTGATCCTCAGGTCAATGCATTCTTCCAATCCCATAATGCAGGCTTCGTACTCATCCATATTATTCGTGCATTTGAAAGTTAGCCTTGCTGTAAAAGGAATATGTGTTCCCTGAGGAGTAATGATTACTGCCCCAATTCCATTTCCGTACTGATTTACAGCGCCATCGAATACCATACTCCATCTGGAACCAGGCTCTGGCCCTTCATCGAGTGTAGGCTCGTCACAATCTTTCATTTTCAAATACAGAATCTCCTCGTCTGGGAAGTCGTACTGAACAGACTGATGATCTTCAATCGGCTGATGTGCCAAGTGGTCAGCCAAGATACTACCTTTAATAGCTTTCTGAGCTCGATGCTCAATATCATACTCAGATAACAACATCTGCCAACGGGCAATCCTCCCGGTTAAAGCAGGCTTCTCAAAGATGTATTTGATCGGATCCATTCTGGATATCAACCAAGTTGTATGATTTATCATGTACTGGCGTAGACGCTTAGCAGCCCAAGCCAAAGCACAACATGTCTTTTCAAGCATTGAGTATCGAGACTCACAATCAGTGAACTTTTTACTCAGGTAGTAGATAGCAGATTCTTTCTTTCCGAACTCGTCTTGCTGACCAAGGACGCAACCCATGGAGTCTTCAAGAACAGTCAGATACATGATCAACGGTCTTCCTTCTACAGGCGGAGACAAGATCGGAGGTTCAGACAGATATTCTTTGATACTATCGAAAGCTTTCTGGCAATCCTCGGACCAATCATGAGACTGATCTTTCCGGAGGAGCTTGAATATCGGCGCACATGTGGCAGTCATGTGGGATATAAATCTGGAAATATAGTTCAAGCGGCCAAGAAAACCTCGGACTTGCTTTTCAGCTTTGGGCGCAGGCATCTCTTGTATTGCTTTGACCTTTGCAGGATCAACCTCAATACCTCTTTCGCTGACAACGAAACCCAGTAACTTGCCAGAACGGACTCCAAATGTACATTTGTTGGGATTCAGACGAAGCTTGAACTTCCTCAACCGCTGAAAAAGCTTCAACAAATGCTCTACATGTTCAACTTCCATTCGTGACTTAGGAATCATATCATCGACATAGACCTCAATCTTCTTGTGCATCATATCATGAAACAAGGTAGTCATAGCTCGTTGATACGTGGCTCCGGCGTTCTTCAAACCGAAGGGCATCACTCGATAACAGAATGTTCCCCAAGGTGTGATGAATGTTGTCTTCTCCATATCCTCGGGTGCCATCTTAATTTGGTTATATCCGGAAAATCTGTCCATAAACGAGAAGACTTTGAATTTAGCTGTATTGTCTACCAACATATCAATGTGTGGTAGAGGGAAATCATCTTTCAGACTAGCTTTATTCAAATCATGGTAATCCACACACATTTGGACTTTTCCGTCTTTCTTAGGCACGGGCACAATATTGGCCACCCATTGAGGATAAGTAGAAGTCACCAGAAACCCCACATCAATTTGCTTCTGAACTTCCTCTTTGATCTTCACTGCTATATCTGGATGAGTTCTTCTGAGCTTCTGCTTCACAGGCACGCACTCAGGCTTCAGAGGCAGGAAATGTTGCACAATATCTGTATCTAGACCTGGCATGTCTTCATATGACCAAGCGAAGATATCGGAATATTCTCGTAGCAAACTGATCAACCCCTTCTTGACAGACTCTTCAAGGAGTGCCCCAATCTTCACCATCCGAACACAATCCTCAGACCCCAAGTTGACTGTTTCCAGATTCTCAAGATGTGGCTGAATGATCTTCTTTCCGTGCTCAAGAAGACGGGAAATCTCGTCAGGAATCCCTTCAACATCATCTTCCTCTGCTTCGAATACAGGGAATTCAAAATTGGGAGATGGCGTTGGATCATTATGTTCAATGGGTTTTAGAATCAACTTGCATAATGATTTTGATATAAAAGCTTTTTAGAAATCAAACAAGGCAATCATTATGCAGATGAAAAGATTGCTTTTATTCTTGTTTTTTAGGGTTTTTTGTGATCACCAATTTTATGCAAAAAGCGAAAAGTGAAAACAATTGGAAAAACAAATGTGTAACATGAATTTATTGAATGAAAATATCATTGTATTAATGCTGCCAACAATGTCATCAGATCCCGCCAGGGATGACAAAATTGTCAGAATCCTCTGCATCCTCTTCCAAGACAGCAGCAGCTTCCTCACTCTGATCGGCGTGGATGAAACCTCCACTCTTGAAAAACCCTTTCTCATTGAAGACCCCAGAAGAATAGCCAATGCCAGCCCGAGACTTGTTGTCTTCAAGCTCGATCATTTTTCCTAAACTCATTTTTCCTAAACCAGCAATTGCACCACATTCAATGGCCAGTTTCGCATCTCGATAGGAAGCAAATGAAAGGGTCCTCTTCTCAACAGGCTCGGCTATAGATAAAGCTTGGAAAGGCGTTCCAACTTCATCCTCAACATCTATGTATGAGAAGGAAGACAAGTGGCTAACCAGGAGAGCCTTTTCTCCCCCTACCACAACCAGTTTCTTGTTCTTAACGAATTTCAGCTTCTGGTGTAGGGTGGATGTCACGGCGCCAGCCTCGTGAATCCATGGTCTTCCAAGGAGACAGCTATATGATGGGTGAGTATCCATAACCTGAAAGGTAATCTAGAAATCACTTGGTCCAATCTTGATTGGGAGATCAACTTCCCCAATCACGGTCTTACGCGACCCATCAAAAGCTTTCACAACAACTCCACTTTGCCTTATGGGAGGACCTTGATATGACAATCTAGAGAGAGTGGATTTCGGCAATACATTCAGAGATAACCCAGTGTCCACCAACATGTTGGACATGGTGTCGTTCTTGCAATTCATGGATATGTGTAAAGCCATGTTGTGGTCTCTTCCCTCCTCAGGGAGATCAGAGTCACAGAAACTCAAAGTGTTGCAAGCAGTAATGTTTGCAACAATGCTGTCAAACTGTTCAATAGTGACATCATGATCAACATAAGCCAAATCCAAGACCTTCTGCAGAGCCTCTCTATGCGGTTCTGAATTCAGAAGTAAAGATAGCACAAATATCTTGGACGACGTTTGTAGAAGCTGGTCTACAACGTTGTACTCACTCTTCTTGATGAGCCTCAGCATCTCATCACAGTCTTCATTCACAGTGCCACTAGGGCCAACAAAAGTAAGAGTCTTTTGTACAGAGGAGGGTTTAACAACAGGTGTCGGGTTCGGAGAATTCACAGCATTCCCAACCGGACGCTCAACAGAGTCAGCAACAGCCTGAGGCTTCGGGGGTGCAGAAAACACACGACCGCTACGGGTCAACCCACTCACATAAGCAATATTCACCACTGAGGATGAAGGCAACGACACTTCTTTCCCATCTTAGACAGCAACAACATTATAACGGAATGGGATTGCCTTATCGGAAGAATACGACACAGGGCCGGCAGGCTTGATAATCAGGGAAGGAGAAACCTTCGGCTTGCTACCATCATACTTAATGATAACAGGCTCAGGGATATTGAACACCAGAGAAATCACATTAACCTCGGGTTCATCTTCATCAACATTCCTGTTTTGAAGGATCTCAATGACACCTTCATCCAGCAATTCCTGAAGATCTTTCCGCACTTGTCGACAGCCCAAACGATTGACAGAGCAGATACGGCATTTGTCATGGTCGTGCTCCAAATGACTGTTGTCATACCCCAAAATTTGCCCGTTGATATTACAAGGCACTTTTCAAGGCACTCCAACTTGTTTTTCAAGGCATTAACCTTAAAAGGACAAAAGCCCAGCTCACGAGTGGCCCAATCCAGAAAATGGCCCAAACTGGCCTGCTCGCTAGGCGAGCAAATCCTTCGCCTAGCGAACGTTCGCTACACGCTCGCCTAGCGAACGTTCGCTACACGCTCGCCTAGCGAAGCTGACAGATAACAGAAAATTCTGGGCTTCACTCTGAGCCCATTAGGTCATGAAAAAAGGCATTATAAATACCACAACTCCAGTCAGAAAAAGGAAAAAGGAAAAAGGGGAAAGGAGGACCCTAGCCAGCAAACCCTAGCGCTCACAGACAGGAAACCCTGAAGGAAAAGCCGGCGGCAGCAAGGTCACTTCCGCTCAATTCGATCCGCTCGGCCAATTCAAGGGTACAATTCGATTACAAACAGGTTGGCATTGCTATTACTACCTTATGTTCTTAATTTGCATATGGTATCATGATTGAATTTATGAAACTATCTTCAGTTTTACATATGAATTTAAGTATGCATGAACATCTGAATGTCTAACCACCTAATCTCTGTAATGAATGCTATAAGGTGTGAAGCTTGCTGACCTTATACTGTTATCAAAACCAGAATCCGCAGCCGCTCGCTAGCACATCGCTAAGCGAGCATGCAGCGAGTATTCGCTAAGCCTTCGCTAGGCGAGGCAGCGGCGACCGGGACAGTCGCTGATTTTTCCGTTCTGTCCTTTGCTAACCTGTCATGTTTTTATCATAGCCATGCATTGTTTATCTGACCCTACTGCTGTTCAGGTTTCTTTTGCGGTGCAATCCTTGATTGCATCCTGACTTGGTACTCTAACCCGTTTGCTGAATTTTGTAAAGGTTCACCTTTCCCAGGAAAAGATTGCTGTCTAGGTCTTCCACTTTATTTGTGGGATACCCTTGTGGAGTTTCACCCTAAATTACCTAATTAATTTTAATGTATTAATTTTAATGTATTAATTTTAATGTATTAATTTTAATGTGGAGATTCATCCTAATTGCCTAATTGATTGTAAAATACGGCCTTTAAATATGTGATCTTGGACCTCTCTTTGCTGCCCTACGGTATTACGGTATAACGGTCATGTCCCGCGAATGTGGGGATACACTTAGCAATGACCCTTCGATTAAATCATCATAAAATAAATCATAGTCCCTCGGATGTAGCCTACGGTTAAATGATGATCGTCCCTTCGAATGCTAAGGTATCCTTACAACTGTTGCCTTCAATGACCTATCGATGACCCTACGATGACCCTTTTACATCCAAAGGGTAAAATTACTTACTTCTCAATAGTAAGGACAGTTTTACCCTCATAAGGATAAGAAATGCCCATAACGACCTTAGGAAGGTATAACTCTCAATTACTGGATCATAACCTAAAACATTTTCCACCCCTCACACTTTGCAAGTCCTAGAAAATCACCACTTGGTATACATTCATACTAGAATCATTACCAAGTTATATTTTTCTAAACTGTTTTTCAAAATCAAACGAGATAAATACTTTGTATACATTCATACGAGAATCATTACAAAGTTAACTCTCTTTTCGAAACATTTTTAAATAATTCACCAACACTTTTCAGACAAAAATATAAGTGATCCAGCAATTAAGAGCCCATGGATAACCATGGATACAAAGGGTGCTAACACCTTCCCTTTGTATAATGTACCTCCCGAACCCAAAATCTATTGAGGTCTTTCCTGTTCTTTTCCACCTTTCCTTATTGGATAAAAGAAAAGTCGGTGGCGACTCTTGCTATCCGCGACATTGCGATAAAAAGCAAAACACCCCAAGTCAGTTCACCGTATGACAGAACTGGCGACTCTGCTGGGGATACTTTAAAAAGAGAGGTTACCTTAAAAACAAGATCACTTATTCCAAATTGTCTGATTTACTTTTAAGGGATTGCTTGGGTATTCTTGAGTGAAAGATCCTACACCCGGATCTAATGTACCTTAGGTAAGTAGCAATAGATCATCGCGACTATCCGGCGTATACTGGAATGGTTAAAATGATGGCTACGGTTAATGTGACACTTTGGATGTCCTGATGTTCCTCATGTTTACTTGAGGAAAAATTTGGCATCTGCGTGGTGTCATTAAAGCATTAACCAGACCTTTAGAACCCTAATTGACTCATCCTGGCCATTAGAAAGTAGTGAGATAACTGGCTTCGGTTCCGACTGGGGTTGGTTGAGACTCGATACTACACTCCTTGAGATTGGACTTTAGGGAAGCTTCGGTCAACCACTTGGTGTTGCACTGAAGTGGACTTGAAGGAAGGTCAATGATTGGAGATCCTTCTAGAACCCGGTTACTATTCTAGGACAGGTTGAACCAACCAAACTTCAGTGAGGAGGGTACTTACCTATGGAACTCATGCAAGCCTTAAAACCTAGGAATGATTGTTGTGTGACTTGCTTGTGCTTGTTATTTACATAACATCATAACATCATGGCATTGTGGCATTGTACTAACCATTTCAAGGACTTAGGGATTTAACTTTGCTCTGTTTTGTATAAAAAAAAAAAAAACAAAAAAAAACAAAAAAAAAAACAAAAAAAAACAAAAAAAAAAGGTTTCCCTTTTTGGTAGTTTATGCAAAGTTAAATTCCAAAAGGCCTTGAAAACATTTCATGCATTGCATAGCATAACATAGCATAACAGGTACTCTAAAGGGATCAGTGTTCTCACGGTTTTCCTGCAAACAGAAAAATGGACCTCGAACAAATTGTCAAAGATCTCCAGGCTCAGAATGCTCAACTCCAGGAGATGATCTTGAACTTATCCAAGGGGCAGGAGGAACTGAAGGCTCTCTTGCTCGAGAAGAAAAAGGACCATAAATCTGTGGGTCACATTAACCCGGGAAGAAGGCAGTTTACGAAGATCAATATGACTTTAGCACAGGCACTGCAGAGTATGCTAAAAGCAAATTGGATTACCCTCAGAGATCCTCCTGCAAAACCCAACACTACTTCTCCTAGTTATAATCCCGATGCCAGGTGTGCCTATCACTCCGATAGCCCCAGGCATGATACAAACGATTGTTGGTCGTTGAAGAATAAAATTCAGGACATGATCGACGCCGGAGAATTTGAATTGGATCCGCCTGAGACTCCTAATGTCATCATTGCCCCTCTGCCTAATCATGACAAAACTCTTAATGTTGTAGAAGATGCTGACAGCGATTGCGACCTGGATAGCTGGATTTACCCAACAATTGGTGACGGACCCAATAATTGGAAGGCTGAAGACACTATCCCGATTACCTTTAGTCAGGAGTAATTGTTATTGCTATTTCAAAGCATTGTGTCTAGGCCCGGGGCATAATAGCTAATTTTTCAAGGGTTTTGTCATTTTCATAAGCATATTTACATTCAATAAATCAATGGACCTTTTGCATTCAAATATTGCGCTCTTTATCTTTCCTGTCATTTTTCAAAACAAGCTATGTTTTCTTGCACACACGCACGTAACAGTTTTCCGATCCATATCCACTCTGAATCCTGTTGATAATAGTTCTGCTACTGTTCATTATGACTTTGAAAATCCGATCTACCAAGCCGAGGATGGAAGTGAGGAAGATTGTAAAGTCCCTGGAGAACTTGCCAGACTGGTACTACAAGAAGAAAAGACCATACAGCCGCAGGAGGAGTCAATTGAAATTGCAATGGGTACTGAAATAGACAAGAAAGAAGTCAGAGGTTTCTTGGGGGCACTCGAATTACATTGCCCGATTCATCCCGCACTTGACTGCAACTTGCAAACCCATCTTCAAATTACTGAGAAAAAATCAAGAGATGGTACGGAATGATGAACGACAAAATCAAGAAGTATCTCCAAGAACCTCCAATTCTAATGCTACCAGTTGAAGGAAGACCTCTAATCATGTATTTGACCGTGTTAGAAAATTCAATAGGGTGTGCTGGGGCAACATGGAGAGTCTGGTCGAAAAGAGCATGCCATATACTGCCTTAGCAAAAGGTACCGACTGTGAAACAAGATACTCACAGCTCGAGAAAGCTTGGTACGCTTTGGCCTAGGCTGCTCGCCGACTAAGACAGTATATGTTGAATCATACCACTTTATTGATTTCTAAGATGGATTCTATCAGATATACATCTGAGAAACCTGCTGTCTCCTGAGAGAGTTATCACTGATAATGGTACTAAACTGAACTCTACACACAGTTCAAAATAAAGCACCATAACTCTTCTCCGTACCGGCCAAAGACGAACGGCGCCGTGGAGACTGCTAACAATATCAAGAAGATCATACAAAAAACGACATAACGTACAAAGACTGGCATGAGATGTTACCTCTTGCTCTTCATGGTTACCGCACTTCGACAGGGGCAACCCCTTTCTCTTTAGTCTATGGAAGGGAAGCCGTTTTACTAGTGGAAGTTCAGATTCCCTCTCTAAGAATCATGAAAGAGGCGGGCTTAGATGAAGATGAATGGATTCAGACTCGACTCGATCAGATAAATTTGATTAATGAGAAGAGACTCGCGGCTGTTCGTCACGGGCAGATATATCAGAGGCGCATGACCCAGGCCTTTAACAAGAGGTCAAGAGACAGGTGTACCAACTTGGCGACTTGGTGATCAAGCGCATCACTCTACCACAAGGTGATCCCAGGGGCAAATGGACTCCCACATACGAAGGGCCGTTTGTAGTTAAGAAGGTATTCTCTGGTGGAGCCATGATGCTTGCTACAATGGACGGCGAATGTAACACCCTTCTAAAATACCCCAAAATTAATTAAAATAATAAACATATAATCAGAGTAATAGTGCACCAAGGGTGTCACACAAACATTCCACACCATTTAAACAATATAACAATCATGCTCTTTTATTTAATTTAAATATAAAGTATTTGCACAATTACGCAGCGGATAGAGATCAACTCAATCATGCAAAACATGTAACATCACATGTAATTTAGTTCAACCACAACAACAATAATAATCAAAGTGTTCCCGCCCGATGTTACATCTATCAGAGCATGACCCACTAGGGAGACTACACTAGACTCCAAGCATTTGCTTCTACTCAACTCATTTCTCGTTACCTGAAAAATAGTTGTAAGGGTGAGTTCCTCAATCAATATAATAAGCATTATAAAACAACATGTAATGCCAAGTAATTAACACATCAATCACCCTAATTGCAATACACATTCAGTAATAGCTCATTGGCTTAAACATCATACTCAACATCAATATACAATACCAGTATAATCTCAAATCATACTTAACAACAACACAACACACGTATAATATTGGAACACATCCATTCATATTATACGCCATACATATTTTTATGCAATGAGACTCTACACATGCGGTACCGACTATTCTCGAACATATAGTTCAAGCTCACCGATCCCTCCAGATACGGCTACTAAGCTCACTAGTCCCACTCATTTGAGACCTAGTGACTCACTCACTAATTCCTCACCATGGGAATTAGCTACAGCCCCGAAGGCTAGACTATGCACACTAATCATCTAGTATGCAAACATCAACAACAACCCACAATGGTTCACTCACTAATTCCTCACTATGGGAATTAGCTACAGCCCCGAAGGCTATGCCATGCATGCTAATCATCTAGCAATGCAACATCAACAATAATTCAAGAATAAACATATGCTCACACTCTGAGCCATACAACAGTCCATTCACACATACATGCATAATATATACATTCACAGCATCATGTACATCATTATACATCATCAATCTTTCATCACATAAGCATGTCAGATTATACCAAACAACAACCACAATATTAGTACATTTCAATATTGCATATACTGCTCAAAACAGCGGGAATTTATCCCTATTACACCATAGGCAACATAGGCCAACCCTCAATTAGGTACACCACATTTAAAAACAATAATTTTTCACTCTGCAACAGTGTTAACCGGTTAACGCCCTGGGTTAACCGGTTAACGCAGGCAAAACTCACTTTCTGGCAAAACGCAACAGCGTTAACCGGTTAACGCCCTGGGTTAACCGGTTAACGCAGGCAAAAACTCAATATTTTCACATTTCAATACAGTGTTAACCGGTTAACACCCTGGGTTAACCGGTTAACGCAGACCAAACAACAATTCATGCGCTAACACACCGCAGAATGCAGAATTCCGCCGTTGGAAGACTTCCGGACCTCCGATTCCGATTCCGTAAACAGCTATACGATCGGGAAAACATTACTCACACAAATACCGATTTAATTTCAACTTTCAACACAGTTCATCCAACAACATTTCAACATTTACAAATCCCAATTAGGGTCAAATTAACGGCTTATCACTACCCATGACATATTATCCCAAAATACCCATTAATCGACGATAAACCCCCCTTACCTTAACAATCCGGCGAATCTTTGAGCTTCAAGCCTTTCCGTTCTTCAACCTTTGCTCTTCAGCTCCTTTCTCCTCTTCTCTGCCCTTTTCCTTTTTCACGATTTCTCTGTTTTCACGTGAAAATGTTTTTACTCCCCCTGGGCTTTTTCCTTAATTCCAACTTATATATATTTTCCAAATAATAATTATTATTCCAAAATAATAATAATTCAAAAAATAATAATAATAATAAAATTTCCAATTATTTAATTAAATTAATAATTAAATTATTAACTCAATTCAAATAATTATTTTATTATTATCGGGGTGTTACAACTCTCCCCCACTAAAAGAGTTTTCGTCCTCGAAAACATACCTCAAGCGAACAACTCTGGATAAGATTCCTTCATCTTACTCTCCAGTTCCCAAGTCACGTTGCCACCTGCTGGTCCCCCCCAAGCTACCTTCACCAAGGCAATCTCTTTACCCCGCAACTGCTTCAACTCTCGATCCTCGATCCTCATAGGTGATGTTTCAACAGTCAGGTTATCTCTCACCTGTACATCATCTATTTGGACTACATGCGACGGATCATGAATGTACCTCCTCAACTGAGACACATGAAAAACTTCATGCAAATTCGCAAGCGACGGCGGTAAGGCGATACGATAGGCTACTTCTCCTATCCTCTCCAAAATCTGATAAGGACCAATAAATCGAGGTGTCAACTTCTTCGACTTCAAAGCTCGACCAACACCAGTTATCGGAGTGACGCGAAGAAACACATGATCTCCCTCTTGGAACTCAAGTGACTTCCTCCTCTTATCGTGATAACTCTTCTGACGACTCTGAGCAATTCTCATCTTCTCCTGAATCATCTTAATCTTTTCCGTAGTTTGTTGAACAATCTCCGGTCCAACCACAGCACTCTCACCGGACTCATACCAACATAAAGGTGTCCGACATCTCCTACCATACAAAGCTTCAAACGGTGCCATACCAATGCTCGAATGAAAACTATTGTTGTAGGTGAACTCAATCAAAGGCAAATAACAATCCCAAGCACCTCCTTTTTCTAAAACACAAGCTCTCAAAAGATCCTCCAGTGACTGAATCGTCCTCTCAGTCTGACCATCAGTCTGCGGGTGATATGCAGAACTCAATCTCAGTTTAGTTCCCAAAGCCTTCTGCAAACCTTCCCAGAACTTCGATGTAAATCTAGGATCTCTGTCCGAAACAATACTAGACGGAATACCATGCAAACTTACAATCTTCTCAATATACAACTCGGCTAATCTCTCTAACGGATAATCCATTCTGATCGGAATGAAATGAGCCGATTTTGTCAACCTGTCAACAATCACCCAAATAGCTTCAAAATTCCTACTTGTCCTCGGTAAACCCGAAACAAAATCCATACTGATACTATCCCACTTCCACTCTGGAATAGCCAACGGTTGCATTAGTCCAGACGGCTTCTGATGCTCAATCTTTGACTTCTGACAAGTCAAACAAGAATAAACAAAACTCGCAATTTCTCTTTTCATTCCCGGCCACCAAAATAACTTCTTCAAATCATGATACATCTTCGTAGCTCCAGGATGAATACTTAAGCCACTACGATGTCCCTCCTCAAGAATACTCTTCTTAAGCTCAATAACATTCGGAATACACACCCGACTACCAAATTTCAAAACACCATTCTCATCAACTCTGAATTCACCACCTCGACCTTGATTCACTAAAGTCAACTTATCAACCAAATGCATATCGGATTTCTGACCCTCTCTGATCTCCTCCAGAATACCACTCGTTAACTTCAACATTCCCAATTTAACACTGTTGTGAGTACTCTCACACACCAAACTCAAGTCTCTAAACTGCTCAATTAAATCCAATTCCTTAACCATTAACATAGACATATGTAATGATTTCCGACTCAATGCATCAGCCACTACATTTGCTTTACCCGGATGGTAATTCAACCCAAAATCATAATCCTTCAGAAACTCTAACCATCTCCTCTGTCTCATATTCAGCTCTTTCTGATCAAACAAATACTTTAAACTCTTATGGTCACTGAAAACCTCAAATCTTGATCCATACAAGTAATGCCTCCACAACTTCAAAACAAACACTACAGCTGCCAACTCTAAATCGTGCGTCGGATAGTTCCTTTCATGAACCCTCAGCTGTCTCGAAGCATAAGCTATAACCTGCTTATTCTGCATCAACACACCACCCAAACCCAACAATGAAGCATCACAGTAAACTTCAAATGGTTCCGACGAACTCGGTAACGTCAAAATAGGAGCAGTAGTCAACCTTCTCTTTAACTCTTGGAAACCTTCTTCACATTTTGAGTCCCAAACAAACGCTTGCCCCTTTCTAGTCAACATCGTCAACGGTAACGCCAACTTAGAAAATCCCTCAATGAACTTCCTATAATAACCAGCCAAACCAAGGAAACTTCGAATCTCAGCAACAGACTTCGGAGCTTCCCACTTAGATACCGCTTCTATCTTAGAAGGATCAACAGCAACACCACCTCTTGAAATCACATGACCAAGAAAACTAACTTCTTCTAACCAAAATTCACACTTAGACAGTTTAGCAAATAACTGCTTTTCTCGCAGCACTCCTAAAACCACTCTCAAATGCTCAGCATGCTCTTCTTCAGATTTCGAAAACACCAAAATGTCATCGATAAACACCACAACAAACTGATCCAAGTACGGATGGAAAATCCTATTCATGTACTCCATAAATACTCCAGGCGCATTAGTCACACCAAAAGGCATTACAGAATACTCATAATGTCCATACCTCGTTCTGAAAGCAGTCTTCTGAATATCCTCAGTTTTCACACGTATCTGATGATACCCAGATCTCAAATCTATCTTGCTGAACACACTCGCACCAACCAACTGATCCATCAAATCATCAATCCTCGGCAAAGGATACCGATTCTTGATCGTCACTTTATTCAGTTGCCTGTAGTCCACACACAACCTCATAGTACCTTCCTTCTTCTTAACCAACAACACTGGTGCACCCCACGGTGACACACTTGGACGAATAAACTTCTTATCCAACAAATCTTCCAACTGACTTTTCAATTCAGCTAACTCAACAGCAGACATACGGTACGGAGCCATCGATATCGGTCTAGTACCAGGTACCAATTCAATCGAGAACTCAACTTCACGCTCTGGCGGCAATTCATTCACCTCTTCCGGAAACACATCAGGAAAATCACACACCACAGCTAGATCACCAATCACCAGTTTATCTTTAGCTTCCATAGTCGCTAACAGCATAAACAACTCTGCCCCATCTACTACTGCCTCATTCACCTGTCTTGCAGATAGGAACAAATTCTTTCCTTCCTCAATCTCAGGAAAAATCACAGTCTTATCAAAACAGTTGATATAGACTCGGTTAAACACTAACCAGTTCATACCCAGAATAACATCAACCTGTACTAGTGGAAGACACACAAGGTCTATCCCAAAGTCTCTACCAAAAATACTCAAAGGACACTTCAAACAAACTGAAGTAGTAGTCACTGAACCCTTTGCAGGAGTATCAATCACCATACTTCCACGCATCTCAGATATCTCTAATTTAAGCTTCACAGCACAATCCACAGATATAAAAGAATGAGTAGCACCTGTGTCAATAATAGCTATAAGAGGAAAGCCATTAATATAACACGTACCTCTGATCAAACGATCATCTGCAGAAGTCTCAGAACCTGATAGAGCAAAAACCTTGCCTCCTGACTGATTCTCCTTCTTCGGCTTAGGACACTGGGGACTGATATGACCCAACTCTCCACAGTTGAAACAAGTTACAGTCTTCAATCGGCACTCTGCAGCCAAGTGACCACCCTTCCCACACTTGAAACACTTCATCTCAGCACTGGTACACTCATGAACACGATGTCCAGCCCGACCACATCTATAACACTTAGCAGGAGCACTAGAGTCTCCCCCACTAGGCCTCTTCATGCCACTCTGCTTCTGAAAACCTTTGCCAGCTGCATACGGTTTTCCACGATCCATCTGATTCTTACCCTTCCTATCAACCCTCTGCTGATAGCTCTCTGCTCTAGCCTTGGAATCCTGTTCAAAAATTCTGCAACAGTCAACCAAGTCAGAAAACACCCTGATCCTCTGATATCCAATAGCTTGTTTGATCTCAGGACGCAACCCGTTCTCAAACTTCAAACATTTCGAAAATTCTCCAGCAGCCTCATTATAGGGAGTATAGTACTTTGACAGCTCGGTGAACTTCGCAGCATACTCAGTAACCGACCTGTTACCCTGCTTCAATTCCAAAAACTCTATCTCTTTCTTTCCTCTGACATCTTCTGGAAAATACTTTCTCAGGAACCTTTCCCTGAACACAGCCCAAGTGATCTCAGTATTCCCAGCAGATTCCAACTCAGTGCGGGTAGCAACCCACCAATCATCAGCTTCCTCTGACAGCATATGTGTACCGAACCTGACCTTCTGGTTATCAGCACACTCAGTTACTCTGAAGATCCTCTCGATCTCCTTCAACCACTTCTGAGCACCATCTGGATCGTATGCTCCCTTGAACATTGGAGGATTGTTCTTCTGGAACTCACTCAGTTGACGAGCAACTCCCATTCCTACAACATTTGGATTCCCTCCAAGTACTCCAGCCAGCATACCCAGAGCCTCAGCAATCGCAGCATCATCTCTGCCTCTTCCAGCCATCTCTATTCTGAAAACCCAACAAACTAAAACAATAAGTACTGATAGGGTTACACAACTCCTATCCCGTACAGGGAAAACAGAATAATTACGACTCGACACGACCGACTATGCTCTGATACCACTAATGTAACACCCTTCTAAAATACCCCAAAATTAATTAAAATAATAAACATATAATCAGAGTAATAGTGCACCAAGGGTGTCACACAAACATTCCACACCATTTAAACAATATAACAATCATGCTCTTTTATTTAATTTAAATATAAAGTATTTGCACAATTACGCAGCGGATAGAGATCAACTCAATCATGCAAAACATGTAACATCACATGTAATTTAGTTCAACCACAACAACAATAATAATCAAAGTGTTCCCGCCCGATGTTACATCTATCAGAGCATGACCCACTAGGGAGACTACACTAGACTCCAAGCATTTGCTTCTACTCAACTCATTTCTCGTTACCTGAAAAATAGTTGTAAGGGTGAGTTCCTCAATCAATATAATAAGCATTATAAAACAACATGTAATGCCAAGTAATTAACACATCAATCACCCTAATTGCAATACACATTCAGTAATAGCTCATTGGCTTAAACATCATACTCAACATCAATATACAATACCAGTATAATCTCAAATCATACTTAACAACAACACAACACACGTATAATATTGGAACACATCCATTCATATTATACGCCATACATATTTTTATGCAATGAGACTCTACACATGCGGTACCGACTATTCTCGAACATATAGTTCAAGCTCACCGATCCCTCCAGATACGGCTACTAAGCTCACTAGTCCCACTCATTTGAGACCTAGTGACTCACTCACTAATTCCTCACCATGGGAATTAGCTACAGCCCCGAAGGCTAGACTATGCACACTAATCATCTAGTATGCAAACATCAACAACAACCCACAATGGTTCACTCACTAATTCCTCACTATGGGAATTAGCTACAGCCCCGAAGGCTATGCCATGCATGCTAATCATCTAGCAATGCAACATCAACAATAATTCAAGAATAAACATATGCTCACACTCTGAGCCATACAACAGTCCATTCACACATACATGCATAATATATACATTCACAGCATCATGTACATCATTATACATCATCAATCTTTCATCACATAAGCATGTCAGATTATACCAAACAACAACCACAATATTAGTACATTTCAATATTGCATATACTGCTCAAAACAGCGGGAATTTATCCCTATTACACCATAGGCAACATAGGCCAACCCTCAATTAGGTACACCACATTTAAAAACAATAATTTTTCACTCTGCAACAGTGTTAACCGGTTAACGCCCTGGGTTAACCGGTTAACGCAGGCAAAACTCACTTTCTGGCAAAACGCAACAGCGTTAACCGGTTAACGCCCTGGGTTAACCGGTTAACGCAGGCAAAAACTCAATATTTTCACATTTCAATACAGTGTTAACCGGTTAACACCCTGGGTTAACCGGTTAACGCAGACCAAACAACAATTCATGCGCTAACACACCGCAGAATGCAGAATTCCGCCGTTGGAAGACTTCCGGACCTCCGATTCCGATTCCGTAAACAGCTATACGATCGGGAAAACATTACTCACACAAATACCGATTTAATTTCAACTTTCAACACAGTTCATCCAGCAACATTTCAACATTTACAAATCCCAATTAGGGTCAAATTAACGGCTTATCACTACCCATGACATATTATCCCAAAATACCCATTAATCGACGATAAACCCCCCTTACCTTAACAATCCGGCGAATCTTTGAGCTTCAAGCCTTTCCGTTCTTCAACCTTTGCTCTTCAGCTCCTTTCTCCTCTTCTCTGCCCTTTTCCTTTTTCACGATTTCTCTGTTTTCACGTGAAAATGTTTTTACTCCCCCTGGGCTTTTTCCTTAATTCCAACTTATATATATTTTCCAAATAATAATTATTATTCCAAAATAATAATAATTCAAAAAATAATAATAATAATAAAATTTCCAATTATTTAATTAAATTATTAACTCAATTCAAATAATTATTTTATTATTATCGGGGTGTTACAGCGAAGACTTCCCGCATCCTGTGAATGCGGACATAGTTAAAAATACTACGCATAAAAGAGACCCGCTAGGTCGACATACCTAGGCAAAAGTAAGGGCATCCCGGCGAACCAAAAGGGTTCGGACAAAAATTAGGGATAAACATATACAAATGTACACCCGGCAAGTCGAAAACCTGAAAAGGCGGCTTGGGCAAAAAAGGGTATCCTGGTGGACTGAAAACCTGAAAAGGCAGTCCAGGCAAAAATTAGGGATTAAAGCGTATGACTATGTCCCGTTCGCTGACAGCTTCATCCACCTTCGAGGGACTGAACAAGCCAATCACTTCTATCCGACAGTAGGAGATGAGATGCTTGAAGACATAATGACAGTAGTGGAGTTAAAATCAACAGGACTTTTTCCTCATAGCTTCTCTTTGTTCTCTTGACAATTTCCTCTTACTAGGATTTCTGTCTCCTTGTACTCAAGTTGCCTAGTTATAGGCCCTCTTTCAAAATCAATACAATTTCATTTCCAAAAAGATGCTTTTGTTTTACTTTCTCTGTTTTGTTTGCGTAAACGTCCATTGATTTAATTTGAATTGATTTATGCATTTGAATATGATCAATGTTTACAAAAAAAATTGCATGCTTAGAATAGTAATAGCAATTACTATACGACTTCAGGATCGAGAAGAAGGTCTAACCATGCTTTTCAATGAATCCGTTGCTAATTCTATTCCCCAACAAGAACCAACTATTTCCCAGAAGAGGTTGGCATCGCCAGACAGACTGGTCATCTCTCCCATCCCCAGCCGGGCTCTGTTGTGTGTTTCCACCATCAGACAGAAATCAAGCACCCCCAGCTAAGAAAGGGTCATCAACACAAATATCTCTGACCAGAAGACTGAGATTTATTCCCCCAGTAGAGCCCCCTGGAAGAACGCTTCAGACGCATAGTGCACTCATTTCACATCACATACCTACATACAATTTTCATTCCGCATCATATACATTACATTATCTCATAACATATACATGCATACAATGCTCGCATTTATTCCAGACGCATAATTCACTCATCACATCATTTCACAGCACACGCATGCATACAACATTTGCATCTCATGCATCATGACATGGCATGAAGCTAACTTTATTTTTCAGGTTAATTATCCTCTTGATACAATCAACACAAAGGTCCATTCAGACGGACATCTGTATCAATTACATTCAGGATTCAACTACACCTTTCAGATATACTCCATGTCAACATTCATTCTGACATCCTCCCAACGATGGCATCTATAAGCCCATCCCAGACATTTATCGCAAATACAGCATACACAAATACTATCAGATTCAGCCTAACATATGGTTCATTCTGATTCAGCCCAACATATGACTCCTTCAACAACTCAGATACGATCTAGCGTACGATCCATTCTGACCTTCAACAACTCAGATACGATCTAGCGTACGATCCATTCTGACCTTCAACAACTCAGATACGATCTAGCGTACGATCCATTCTGACCTTCAACAACTCAAGTACGATTTAATGTATGACCCAGTTAGACCTTCATCTGCTCAGATGCTACCTAGTGACAGGTACATTTCTGAATTGTAGTCTAGCGTACGACTACCCCCTTTTATCATCAGATTCAGCCTAATGGACGGCTCATTCTGCTCAGATACGGTTTAATGTACGACCCAGTTAGACCTTCATCTGCTCAGATGCTACCTAGTGACAGGTACATTTCTGAATTGTAGTCTAGCGTACGACTACCCCCTTTTATCATCAGATTCAGCCTAATGGACGGCTCATTCTGCTCAGATACGGTTTAATGTACGACCCAGTTAGACCTTCGTCTCCTCAGATGCTACCTAGTGACAGGTACATTTCTGAATTGTAGTCTAGCGTACGACTACCTCCCTTTCATCGTCAGATTCAGCCTAATGGACGGCTCATTCTGCTCAGATACAGTTTAATGTACGACCCAGTTAGACCTTCATCTCCTCAGATGCTACCTAGTGTACGGTACATTTCTGAAGTGTAGTCTAGCGTACGACTACCCCCTTCCATCATCAGACACAGCCTAACGGACGGCTCATCCTGCAACTCCAATACAGTCTAGCATAAGACCCATTTGGATCTTCAACTCAGAGACGATCTAGTGTACGATCCGTTCTGATTTTTCATCCTCAGCGAAGTCATCCGCCTAATGAACAGATCACTCTGGTAATCAGATACGGTCTAGTGTATGATCCATTCTGATCCCTTATCCCCAGCAGCGTATAGCACACCCTGACTCCCCAGTGAAGTCAACAGCCTAATGGATAACTCACCGTATAGTCTAGCGTATGACCCGGTATGACATCCATGTCTTCAGATATCGTCTAACGTACGACACAATCTGAAGCTCCCATCATCAAGCTTCCTGGATGGCATCTTTAAGCCCATCTCCATCAAGACTAATTGACAAGCGCAAATTTTCGGGGCATTCTAGTGTTCAATAATCTTCCACCTCCAGACCACGAATGGTGCACATACCATTCTACTCTCTCGGTTCAAGAATATTGAACAGGGGCAGCTGTCATACCCCAAAATTTGCCCGTTGATATTACAAGGCACTTTTCAAGGCACTCCAACTTGTTTTTCAAGGCATTAACCTTAAAAGGACAAAAGCCCAGCTCACGAGTGGCCCAATCCAGAAAATGGCCCAAACTGGCCTGCTCGCTAGGCGAGCAAATCCTTCGCCTAGCGAACGTTCGCTACACGCTCGCCTAGCGAACGTTCGCTACACGCTCGCCTAGCGAACGTTCGCTACACGCTCGCCTAGCGAACGTTCGCTACACGCTCGCCTAGCGAACATTCGCTACACGCTCGCCTAGCGAACGTTCGCTACACGCTCGCCTAGCGAAGCTGACAGATAACAGAAAATTCTGGGCTTCACTCTGAGCCCATTAGGTCATGAAAAAAGGCATTATAAATACCACAACTCCAATCAGAAAAAGGAAAAAGGAAAAAGGGGAAAGGAGGACCCTAGCCAGCAAACCCTAGCGCTCATAGACAGGAAACCCTGAAGGAAAAGCCGGCGGCAGCAAGGTCACTTCCGCTCAATTCGATCCGCTCGGCCAATTCAAGGGTACAATTCGATTACAAACAGGTTGGCATTGCTATTACTACCTTATGTTCTTAATTTGCATATGGTATCATGATTGAATTTATGAAACTATCTTCAGTTTTACATATGAATTTAAGTATGCATGAACATCTGAATGTCTAACCACCTAATCTCTGTAATGAATGCTATAAGGTGTGAAGCTTGCTGACCTTATGCTGTTATCAAAACCAGAATCCGCAGCCGCTCGCTAGCACATCGCTAAGCGAGCATGCAGCGAGTATTCGCTAAGCCTTCGCTAGGCGAGGCAGCGGCGACCGGGACAGTCGCTGATTTTTCCGTTCTGTCCTTTGCTAACCTGTCATGTTTTTATCATAGCCATGCATTGTTTATCTGACCCTACTGCTGTTCAGGTTTCTTTTGCGGTGCAATCCTTGATTGCATCCTGACTTGGTACTCTAACCCGTTTGCTGAATTTTGTAAAGGTTCACCTTTCCCAGGAAAAGATTGCTGTCTAGGTCTTCCACTTTATTTGTGGGATACCCTTGTGGAGTTTCACCCTAAATTACCTAATTAATTTTAATGTATTAATTTTAATGTATTAATTTTAATGTATTAATTTTAATGTGGAGATTCATCCTAATTGCCTAATTGATTGTAAAATACGGCCTTTAAATATGTGATCTTGGACCTCTCTTTGCTGCCCTACGGTATTACGGTATAACGGTCATGTCCCGCGAATGTGGGGATACACTTAGCAATGGCCCTTCGATTAAATCATCATAAAATAAATCATAGTCCCTCGGATGTAGCCTACGGTTAAATGATGATCGTCCCTTCGAATGCTAAGGTATCCTTACAACTGTTGCCTTCAATGACCTATCGATGACCCTACGATGACCCTTTTACATCCAAAGGGTAAAATTACTTACTTCTCAATAGTAAGGACAGTTTTACCCTCATAAGGATAAGAAATGCCCATAACGATCTTAGGAAGGTATAACTCTCAATTACTGGATCATAACCTAAAACATTTTCCACCCCTCACACTTTGCAAGTCCTAGAAAATCACCACTTGGTATACATTCATACTAGAATCATTACCAAGTTATATTTTTCTAAACTGTTTTTCAAAATCAAACGAGATAAATACTTTGTATACATTCATACGAGAATCATTACAAAGTTAACTCTCTTTTCGAAACATTTTTAAATAATTCACCAACACTTTTCAGACAAAAATATAAGTGATCCAGCAATTAAGAGCCCATGGATAACCATGGATACAAAGGGTGCTAACACCTTCCCTTTGTATAATGTACCTCCCGAACCCAAAATCTATTGAGGTCTTTCCTGTTCTTTTCCACCTTTCCTTATTGGATAAAAGAAAAGTCGGTGGCGACTCTTGCTATCCGCGACATTGCGATAAAAAGCAAAACACCCCAAGTCAGTTCACCGTATGACAACTGTAATCACACAGTAGACGATGCAACTCGACCAATGACTGTCGAATATGACTGACATATTTGACCTTGTATTTGCCAGGGAAGCCCTGGACCATGTTAATTGACTTCCCATGCTCGGGCAATGGGTTCTTCGTAACATTAGGATCTACGTCCTCAAAGCTCAAAATACCGCATCTCATAAGGTCTTGAACCTTAGTCTTCAACGGAAAGCAGTTTTCCACATCGTGGCCCGGAGCACCAGAGTGGTAAACACAATGTATATCAGGCTTATACCACCACTGAGGGTTAGCCGGTATAGCTGGTGGGTCTCTCGGAGTAATCAATTTCCGCTCTATTAAAGAGGGATACAGCTCTGTGTATGACATCGGAATCGGATCAAATGTGATCTTCTTCCTCTCATAACTCGTACTAGCTTGATTACTGTTGCGAGGCTGGTAGGCCTGCTATTGAGGACGATGCTGTTGCTGATATTGCTGAGACGGTTGTTTATTATTGCGCTGATATTGCGAATTATCCCTGAAAACAGGTGCTATATGAGCCACCTGATGCTGATTACCGGCTGGACGGACAGGCTTCCTCTTTACATAGGGTCTTCGGGATTTAACATTGGATTGCACAACATGTGCCTCTCCATCTTTCTTCTTCGTAAACGCCCTATACCATTTAGCAGAAGAGCCTTCATCTTTGGCTAGACATCCCTCACGGACTCCTTCCTCTAGTCGCATCCCCATGTTCACCATCTCGGTGAAGTCCGAAGGAGCGCTAGAAATCATCCGCTCGTAATAGAATGAACTCAAGGTCTTCAAAAAGATCTTGGTCATTTCCTTCTCTTCTAGCGAAGGAGTAATCTGAGCTGCCAACTCTCGCCACCTCTGGGTGTACTCCTTGAACGTTTCTTTGTCCTTCTGGGACATGGCCCTGAGCTGATCCCGATCGGGAGCCATATCCACATTATATTTATACTGCTTGACGAAGGCTTCGCCAAGATCGTTGAAGGAACGAATGTTCGCACTGTCCAAACTCATATACCAACGCAGTGCAGCACCGGACAGACTGTCCTGGAAATAATGAATAAGCAGCTGATCATTATCCGTTTGAGTAGACATTTTCCTGGCATACATGACCAGGTGGATGAGAGGGCAAGTGTTCCCCTTGTACTTCTCAAAGTTTGGGACCTTGAATTTTACAGGAATTTTCACACCGGGAACCAAGCACAACTCGGCAGCAGACTTCCCAAATAAATCCTTTCCTCGAAGATTCTTCAATTCCTTGCGGAGTTCAAGAAATTGGTCATTCATAGCATCCATCTTATCGTGAACATCTGGGCCCTCAGACGGCTCAGAATGATAGATGGTGTCGTCTACCCTAGGCACGGTATGCACGACAGGAGGAGGAACAGCAAGGACCGGGCTAGATGCCGGCACAGAAGCAAACGTCGGAGCAGGAATATCCGGCATAAAGTTGGGAGGCATACCCCACGGAAACCCGACTGGCATGGCTGTTGGCACGAAGTGAGCACTGGCAGCTGGCACAGTAGAAGAAATAACCTCAGAGATGACTGTCCTCTGGGGAGGAGTTGCAGGTGTTGGAGACGACTGATTCTGAGCAGCTAGGAAAGATTCCATCAAAGCGCTCAGTCTGGCGACTTCCTCCTTGAGCTCACGGTTCTCTTGTTCGAGATGATCCATCAATCTAGAAGAGTTGGCTCTGGTGTAATACCGATGAGTCAGCTTGTCTTCAAAATAAATGAAGAGCAACAGAGTCAGATCACAGGACAGGAGACCGGAACAAAACCTGCTTATGCAAATGATGCATGAAATGCTTGTGCATATGATTTGTTTTTTATTTCAAAGGAACCTTAGGGTATTATTTGCAAGTTTTGAAATATTAATCATTTGATCGCATATGGAAAATATCTCATCAAATATATTTGAGAAAGAAGTACAGCATTGTCAATCATTACAAGAGAAAAGGAAAGTAAACATCCTATGGATCCCTAGAAGCTCGGGACGCCGGAAGATAAGCTGCACGAAGCCTCTTCACTTCTCTCTCATAGGCTGCTTCCATATCCGCTTTGTCTTTGGCAAGTCTGTCATACCTCCTTTTCCAGAACTTAGAAGACTGAGGAAGTAGAGATGTCCATGCATCATCAGGATCATCAATAACCTGATGCTCGAGGAACTCGATCAGAGCATCCTTCTCTTTAATTTGCTGAAGCAACTCTTCTCTTTCACGGATCCAGGCACGTGAAAGGTCTTCGTATCTCAACTCCTCTACTCCTTGATTAGGGAGGTTTGAAGGCCCAGCCACAATCAAAGGTGTAGGTCTCGGATAATCATAAGGCATGAGATACTCAGATGCTCTCTTCCTTACCCAAGTAGTATACAACTCCAAAGTTATGCAGTTCTTAGGACCTAACTCCTTCCTGCCTTTCTTGTGAACCTTACGCCAGGCGCGAACCATTCTGGCTTTCAAGCCTTGGGGATCTTTACCCTCCTGAAAAAACACACCTTCTAACAAAATGTTATTGGGTTTATCCTTTAGGGGGAACCCAAGCTGACGATGTGCTAACGCGGGATTGTAGCTAATCCCGCCACATGTACCAAGAAGAGGCACATTGGAGAATTCACCACAAGAGTCGATAATCTGCACTCCATCATACACACGATCATACCAAGAGATATCATCATTAGTGAGAGACATGAGTCTCGTAGACCACCGTAGACATCCCTTGTTCTCCTTGAAAGCGACCGGCTGAGGTAAGTGAGAAATAAACCACTTATACAACAAAGGCAAACAACACACAATAGCGCCTCCACCCTTTGCATTCCTCAGATGCAAAGAGAAATAGGTATCACCCAACAGAGTCGGAACGGGATTAATAGCAGAGAAGATCCTAATAGCATTCACATCCACAAATTTGTCGATGTTGGGGAACAATACCAATCCATAGATGAGAAGCACAAATATGGCTTCAAAGGCATCCTCGCTCATGGCCTTCCAATAAACGGTAGCTTGAGCGATGAGGAACTCAGAAGAGAGACCTTGAATTCCACCTTTGGTAGTCATATGAGCTTTAACCAAGGATTCATCTATGTGCAACATGTCAGCTATCTCTTGAGAAGTAGGAATACTCTCTAAGCCACTGAACGACAACTGATCCAGAATCAGAATACCCACAAGATGATCATACTCCTCAAGGGTAGGCAATAGCTGAAAGTCTGGAAAAGAGAAGTAGTGATACAGAGAATCATAGAACTGCACCAAAGTACCCATTAACCCTTCTTCAACCTGAGTAGTCAGAAGAGGCAGAAGTTTCCCATAACGAGCTTTGAAACCCAAGGGATCTAGTACATAGGATGTCAGATTCCTTAACTCTTTCAGATCAGGTTGTCTGAAGCTGTACTTCTTTGTATGCCTTTTTTGTCTTTCCATATCTGAAAATTTTGCAAATAAACCCCTTAAGTTCCTTGAAAATTTTCTTTTTATCTGATGATATGGATGCAGATGAATGCATGAATGCATGAATGCAACAATCACACTCAAGGATCAAGCAAAGCACACCAGACAAAGGTCATGGGATGGCTCATATTATCCTTAATATCAATCATCCATTTTGGTGGATTATGGTTTTCACCTTATCGACACCCAAGTTCTATTGATATTAACGATATATGAACGGTTCAAACCTCCTTAATATCAATCATCCATTTTGGTGGATTATGGTTTTTACCTTATCAACACCCAAGTTCCATTGATATTAAGGATCACTGAACGGATCAACCATGAATCACGGGTTTGTTGTGAGTCACGAGCATGGAGTCTCGGTTGAGAACCACCCAAAGGGAGTGTACTATGGTTTAACCTGCCGAACATATTCTACCAGAGGTTCCCATAGTCATCATCCCATCTTTCGAATATTATCGGAGGAACGAATACTCGTATTCCAAAAATATTCTCAAGAGAGACTCTTATGAGTGTAGTATCGCGTAAAGATCGCATCAGATATTACATCTGAACGACCTCCGCACTACGTCCTAAAAATAGGCCAGGATGGTCTTGGTAAACTAAGGTCCTTGGCTTCTACGACATATATTGAAAGAATAATGCCTAACCACAAATGACTTGTGTGACATCATTAATCCAACATGACCTCCACCAAGTGAATGGACTCGCAAGTCAACTTGCTAAGGAATAACTCCACACAAGTCGACGAGACTATGCCATTCTCCTATCATAAGCTGCACTCGAGTTCGGGTATAGAACTCATCTCACAGAGATCACCAAAGCAATGCAAGCAATTGATATATCAAGCAATTCAAACATTACAATCAATACAGTAATCCCAAATAGCACCAAAAATATGTTATAAACAATATATTACAATACAACAAAGTGTGAAAAGTAGGCAAACCCACTAGGAAGACCTTTATCCCCAGCAGAGTTGCCACTTTTCTGTAGCGGTGTATTCGTCACCATTGGAAATATTAATTAGATCCAAGGTAAATCATACAAGGTAGAGTCGCCACCGCACTTCTATTTATCCAAAGGAATGGCTAGAAAGCGAACAAAAGCCTAAGAAGTTTTGCAAAGAAAACTAATAAAAGGTCAGAGATCTGGGTAAGGGGGTAATTATGTTATGGGAAGGTGTTAGGCACCCACAACATCCTAGGTACTCCTAGGGAACCTCTTTTCACAAATGTTGTATTATTGTTTGTTTATGAAATATTTTTGTGCAAACACGATTGAAGGGATGAGAGAAGAATGTACAAATTAGTTATTTTTGTGTTTGGATGGATGAATCCATTGCCTACGTACCTTTAGAGGATCAAAACCTCGTAGTTCGGCTAAAAGATTTCCAAAAGATGAGTGGTTTGATTTTAAACAAAAGCCTTAAGGTCTTTCGTTATCAAAGGGAGAAAACTCGACCTGAACAACCACAAGTCCACCATGTGAGAACAACTTCAACGTGCTAGTGAGGGGTTAACCCTATAATAAGCAAGGAAGTCTTACAATTCAATCACTAAGGACACAGGTGAGATTCACATCAACCACTAAGATAATTCAGATCTATGGCTAATGTATGAAAGTTTGATTAAGAAGTGGACAAGGGCCATAAAAGCAATTGAGTGAGTGGAATTAACCAATTAGAAGTATTCACAAAGATAGTCAAAGTTGACATTAAAGTTCAATTCAGAAGAAGTATTGTGAAAATGAAGTTTGAAAATCAAAGGCCTAAGGCCTAGGTTTCTAGTTTTGAAAACAAGTGAAAATGTTTGCACAAAAGTTTTCGGTTTGGGTTAACATGCGAATGGAGGTTTAAAGAACAAAAAGGTGGGAGGATGAGGAACAAAACTTCATAGGAGTTCCTCTCTTGAGATCATATGTAGATGATCCAAGCAAGTACCATCCTTTGGAATTAGGCAACATAAAGCAATAAGCAAATAAGCAAGGTTCAAAAAGAACAAACAACTGGAAACGGATTGCCAATAAATGGTCTTACATCCAACTCCACAAACGGAACGGGAAACGGAGTGCCAATAAATGGTCTTACATCCAACTCCACTAAGCAAAACTGGAAACAGATAGCCAATCAATGGTCTTACATCTAGCTCCACAAAAGAAATAAGATAGGAAACAGATAGCCAATCAATGGTCTTACATCTGACTCCACAAACAAAACAGGAAACAGATAGCCAATCATTGGTCTTACATCTGACTCCACAAAGAAACAAAACATGAAATGGAGTGCCAATAAATGGTCTTATATCCAGCTCCCCAAAAGGAACAGGAAACAGATAGCCAATCAATGTTCTTACATCTAACTCCTCAAACAAAGCAAATAACAAATGCAAAAGCAATATGCAAAAACAATATGCAAAAGCAAACACAAGCAATCACATCAATCAATTAGCACACTCTATACACAAGCAAGAGGCTCAGACAAGAGTTGGGCTTTAGTCAAGGGGTCATATCAACCTCGACAAACAAGCCATTACTGTATGGGTGTTCTTGCTCTTAACCACTAACATTGAGAGTTAGGGTGAAGCAGATGAAATGGGAAATGAGGATTAGACCTCATGCTCTTAACCCTGGCCTGGGTGAGCTTGAATCAAAGAATGTGTGGGGATCCAGAATGAGGGATCCTATTCCACATGACTGACTCTATATACAAAGATCTTGGGTTAGGTTCAAGAGCCTTAGCACATAGTGCGAGCATAATGATCGACTCAAACGATTAATAAGAGATTGATTGCAAATCCCTTCTATCTGCCAATTGCCTCTTCACTTAGGAGGACTTAAGTAGCATGCCTCGACAAGGAGGTCTTTAGCACAAAAGTAAACAATCACAAACATTGCCTCTTAAGGAGGACTTCAGCCAAATGCCTGCCAAAAGAAACGACAGGGCTTCCAGACTACATGGAGTTAGAGATATTACCTAAGTGGTAAACCAACCACAAGCAAAGCAAAGCTCAAGTAATGAGCTAAAGCGACTAATGTACCTGTATGAAAAGCCAAACAATCAGTATTATAACCAAACAGTCAACAACAGTCAGACATTCCCAATATGTACAACATGTAGGCCATAAAAGGTAATCACTCAAGTGATTTCACCACCAAAGGACCTACAACACAATCAAAATTAGTTAACCCAAGTAACTTGCATCTCAAGTAATGAGAGCATATCATCCATTAGAACTAAATGCTTGAACCTGAAATACAAAGCTCAAAAGGTGAGTACAAACCACTAGTGCAAAGACTAGGGTCAAAGGTAAAGCAAAAAGTCAAAACAGAAGTTGATATTCGACATAAAGCATAATTATTCACATAAGAACATGTCCTAAAAAGGACCAAGTCTAAATCATTAAGCAAAGCCATCAATTAAACAAGATGAGGAAAAGACAAACAATGTGATCACAATTGGACATCAAACATAGAAAATCTACATTAAAACAGAAATGATTCCAATGATCATGAAAATTTTAATGTGCACACAACATGTTAAACACAAGCATCATGCAAAAAATTGTAATCAGAAAAGCTCAATTGATATGTATATGAAAATGAACACAAACAAGGTCAAGAAAGTGACACCAAATGTTGCACAAAATGTCCATGTGTATAAAACAGTGATGGTGAATGGTAAAAATGCCAAACAAATGCCAAAAGATCATGTTATGTGTTAGGAATCAGCATACCAAATTTCAAGGCAAGTGGATTAAGTATGAGCATTTCACAATCAATTGAATGAAGCATGGTACATTTGCATACATGTTCAAACACACAATCTCAATTAAAAATCCAGAACCATTCAATTCACATAAATGACATCTAAAAATAATAGACATCAATACAAACAAGTGAAAAATTTTTGGAAGCAATTTGGATTAATTTCCTATTTTTAATGATTTTTTGAATTTGAATGAAATAAAATGAATTAAAATGAAATAAATGGAAAACATTATGTGAATTAGAATTGGAAACAACATCAGGCCAGGATCAAACTGGCGCTTGCATGGTCCAAGCGCGTTATCAAAACGCTGTCGTTTCAAGGCAAAGGAATTAAAAGAAAAAAATAGAAGTGCATGCCATGAGGATCGAACACAGGACATGGAAGTGAAAGGCGCGTGTACAGTGCATCTCAAACGCTTGAACCAGAAAACCCTAGGTCGGTGGTTGACGGTGGTTTCCACCGTCTTCCTCATTGAGACCGGCGACGCTATAGTGCATTCATAATTTTTTTTTCCAGAATCCAGCATATTATACATCAATCGAAAGCTTATCTCATATACATTCCAAATCCAGTCTCAATTAACATTAATTCTTCCTAACCAGTGCAAATCGAAGAGAAACATTTTGATCTACAAAACTTCCACTCAGCATAACTCACTCAATATTTCACCAAATCAAATTCTACTTATATCAGGATAATCAGCATGAAAAGATCTACAATATCATGTGCATAAAATGAAGAATCATGAGGTTCGAAATCCAACCTTCTTGAAGAGCAGTGGATGAAAACAGTGGATTCAAGAGCTCTAATCCTCCAGATCTCCTCTATCAACCTTGTAGTGAAGCTTTAGGCACAAATTGATGCTTGAAATGGCTTGGATCTTGATCAATTTGAAGCTTCCATGTTCATCTTCATGAGCTTGATGTGCACGAATCTTGGCCAAAATCTTCAATCCAATGCTTGATTCTTCATCAATCACACTCAATGAACACAATTATGCAGTAAAATCAATGAGTTGTGTGCAAAAATTTGAAGTTTCAATTGAGAGAAAATTTGGAGGGAAAGAAAATTTTAGATCTAGAATGTCATTTTTCTCTTTTTTATGTTATGATTAAGCCTTTATACTATGTGTTAATCATGCTGAAAATGTAATTAGGCAATGGTTAATGGAAGATTAATGAAATATGAGGTGCATGGCAAAATTAGTAAAAACACCTATGCATGGCAAGGCACACGTGAACAGTGTCATGTGGAGGTGTAATTTCACTTAAAATCAGCTCATAAGCAAGATGGAGTTGGAATTTTGTTCATATGATGCACCAAATTTGAATTTGGCATTTTCCCTCCAAAATACTCATGCATGGACAAATGATCATGTGATGTTATTTCATGCAATGCAATGATGGATTTGGAAAATATTGGTCATAACAAGTATTTTACAAAAAGAGTGACTCCATTTGGAGTTTTGGATCAAAAGTTATGGCTTGTTGAAGTTCCATGCACACTTGGCAATCATTGGATCATAACTTCTCAACCATTCATCAGATGCTCATGATCTTGGACTTTTTGGAAATGGGAGAGAAAGATCTTCAACTTTCGTGTTGGCCAAAATTTCATTTGAAGCTTCTTTGATGTTGGAAAGTCAAGTTGAATGTGGACCAAAAACTTGCCATTTTTGGAAACTTGAAATTACAGGTCACTTTCCATTTTGGGAAACTTTTGCACTTGCTTCAAATTCTTCAATATAAATGTTTGACATGATGAATAGGCCTTGTTTGAACATGAATGGGATGTCTCAAATCATTTCCCACACCTCAAAGTCTTCAATTGACTGTATAGTTGATCATATGGTCCTCAGATGACTTTGGCAATGCCTGATGAATTTGAGCTTCAACCTCTTGGGGAATTTGCTCCAAAATGGAACCTTAGCTCATATAAGCTCAATATAATGCCATGTGATCCTCATACCAAGAAAATACCCTCTGCTCTTGCTCAAAGGAAAACCTTGAATTGCTTTGACCTGTGAGTGCTTAGACTGCAAAACAAATGTTAGATGACATATTTTTGGTACTTTTGGTTAATGATTAATCAAGAAAAGCAATGATATACAATGCAAACAATGCCTGGTGATCTAGAACCACTCACAAGGAGGTCTCACCCACAGGGAAGGAAGGCAAGATGCTCAGAGATCCTTGAGGCTATGCAATGATATGATTATGATGTCATGAGGGATCTTAGGGACAAAATTGGGGTCTTACACTAATGCCTCAGGAGCCCTGGGAGAGAAGATGAGAGATGAAAAACTGGTAAGGAAAATACTCAGGTCACTTCCTAAGAGATTTGCAATGAAGGTGACTGACATAGAAGAATCTCAAGACATTTCGAACATGAGGGTAGATGAGCTAATTGGTTCCCTCCAAACCTTTGAGTTGGGATTAAATGATGGTTTTGAAAAGAAAACAAAGAGCATGGCCTTTATGTCAAACACAGAAGAGGAAAAGAGTCAGGAGGTTGATGAAGATCTGGTCAATGAAGTAGCAATGTTGGGAAGGCAGTTCAATAAACTGTTGAAAAAGATGGATGTAAGATCAAAGGCAAATGTCAAGAACATCTCATCTGACATCAGTAAATCCAACAATGCTGGAAGAAGAGCAAGATCAGATGAGAAGCTCAAAGAAGGAAAAGAGGTTCAGTGCTATGAATGTGATGGGTATGGACACATCAGGACTGAATGTGGAACCTACCTCAAGAAACAGAAGATGAGTCTTGCTGCCACTTGGTCTGATGAGAGTGAAACAGAGGAGGATGCAAATCTTGTGACTGCGTTGACAGGAAGATGAGGATCTGATGAAGACTCAAGTAATGATGAAGTAACCTTTGAAGAATTGGCCTCTACCTACAGAAACTTGTGCCACAAAAGTGTAGAGCTGTGCAAACAGGTTGAAAGCCAGAAGAAGGAAATAACTCAACTTGAGAATGAGAAGGTATAATACTAGGAAACCATCTCCAAGTTACAATCAGAAGCAGTGGTTCTGAATGCCAAGCTAGGTGAAAATCCACAAGCTGAAAATCAGAAGATAGCACAGCTGGAAAGTGAGAAGGCAGACCATACAAAAACTATCTCTAAATTGAAAACTGAAGTCATGTTTCAAAATTCTAAATTAGAAGAGATGACCAAGTATGTAAGAATGTTGAGCAATGAGTCTGATTCCTTACACAAGATTCTTCAAACTAGACAAATAACAGGAGACAAATCTGGCATTGGGTATAATGACTCAAAGCCTGAAAGCAGTTACACTGGTGTCAAACCTCAAGCCAAACTTAAGTGCATCCAAAATAAAAGCAAACCGGTGATGTCACATCATATGTCACAACACCAGAGGAGAAAACAGCTGAAAGGGAAACACCAAAGATGGAGATGCCATTACTGTGGGAAATTTGGTCATCTGAAGCCTTTCTGCTATAAACTGTATGGTTATCCTAGGCCTACTCATCATCAGGATCACTATCAATCCAGACCCAAACAGCACATGCCTATCATCAAGAAGCAATGGGTTCCTACTGTAACACCTCAAAATTTGCCCTCCTCTTCTTGGGACTAGTTTAGTACTTTGCATTTCATATCTTAGGACATTAGGCATTGCATTTTGCATTTCATAAAAATAAGAGGATCATCCTCCAAAGTCTTTTTCAGAAGATGAGAAGTTACATGATTCAAGCCTGAGGGTCTTTATGGATTGGTGATCACCCATCTAAGGGTTTGCTTTTCACCAGGGTTTCAAAGGTTGAGTATTATCTTGATTGCAAGGGTATATCACCATCATCATGGTTATGTCATCTCCATGGGTTTCATGATTCATGCCCAAGTTCCTTTGGATTAGGGTTTTGACCTCTGGTCAACCCTAATCAATGCTATTCTTTCAGCCAGGGTTTCCCAAGGAGGTGAGGCATTCTATTGAGATGAGGATCACATGGTTATCATAAGGAGCTTACAAGAGCTAGGGTTTCATTTCTGAGCCATTTCCCCAAGTGGTAGAGGCTCAAGCTGATCAGTGCATATTCAGGTCATCTGAGGACCATACAAGTCAAATGTGTAGTCAATTGAGGGCTTTGAATTGAGGAATGGAATTTCTTCATCCCAATCATGTTCATACAAGGCCTATTCATCATGTCAAACATCTATCTTGAAGAATTTGAAGTCAGTGCAAAAGTTTCCAAAAATGGAAAGTGACCTGTAATTTCAAGTTTCTAAAAATGTCAAGTTTTTGATCCACATTCAACTTGACTTTCAAGCATCAAATAAGCTTCAAATGGATTTTTGGTGAACATGAAAGTTGAATATCTTTCTCTCCTCTTTTCAAAAAGTCCTATATCATGTCCATCTTATGATTGGTTGGGGAGTTATGGCCAAATGATCATAAGGTGTACATGGAAGTTCAACATGCCATAACTTTTGATTCAAAACTCCAAATTGGTCCACTCTTTTTGCAAAATGCTTGTCATGACCAATAATTTCCAAATCAACCATTGCATTGCATGAAAAAAGTTCATATGATCATGTGTCCATACAAGTGCATTTTGGAGGGAAAATTGACAATTCAAATTTGGCGGATTATACAAGCAAAATACCACTTCCATTGTGTTTATTAGATGATTTTAAGTGGATTTGGACCATTGCATGGCACTGTTCACGCAGGAATTGTACATGCTACCTCACTTTTCAGTTTTTGCCATTCACTTCATAACTCATTAATTTTAATTAGCCAAGCCTAATTGTGATTAGCATGGTGATTAGTGAATCATATATAAGCTAAATCCTAACAGAATTTTCCATAACCACAATTCTAGATCTAGAATTCACATTTCCCTCCAAAACTCTCTCTCCTTGAATTTCAAATTTCTTCACACAACTCTTCAAGATTGTTGTAGATTCATCATCCTCATGGAATTTTAAGCAAGATTCATCCATTATTCGTGGCAATTGAGTTGGTTTTCAAGAAGATTGAATGCATGAACATGTTAATGGAAGCTTGAAGATAAGCTGGATCTGGTTGGTTTCAAGTGCTAATTCGTGCACAAAGCTTCTAATCAATCATACTGGAGTAGATCTGGAAGTTCTGGAGGCTTGAAAGACACGATTTCATCACTGCCATTCCAAGTAGGTGGATTTTTGACCTTCACTATTTGCCTTTTTATGTACATGATTAGGTAGATCTTGCACTACTGATGATTCTGATGTAATTAGATCTTGAAATGGTGAAGAAATGAACATGTATGAGTGATTTAAAGTTTGGTTCATGAAACTTCTTTGCTTCGATCCAGAAAATATATGAGGAATTAGGTTAAACTAGCATGATATTTGAGATCTACATGGAAAAACCTTTCGATCCATATATAGTTTGCCAAATTCTGCAAAAATTCATGGTGGCGCTCCGCCTGGCTGGCCGGAGAAGACGGTGGAAACCACCGTCCGCCACCGCCTGGACTTTGGCTAGGGTTTACGCATCAAAACACTGCGTTTTGCCTATTAGCGCGCTTGAACCTTTGAAGCCTGCGTTCGAATCCTGGCGATTGTTGTTTTATGATTTCCATTGAGCGCATTTTTTTGACCTTAGGGACGTGTGTTCGATCCTAGCGCATAGCACTTTGCCAATTTATTTTCATGAGCGCTCCATTTACCTTCATGGCCTGTGTTCAAGTCCTGCTGATTGCATTGTGATTTTCATTTTTTTGAATTGTTATTCCATATTATTTTCATTTTATTCCAATATTTTTCTTCAACTTCTAAAAATCATAACAAATAGAAAAATGCTTCATTTGGAGTCCAACTTTTTTCCACATGCTTGTTGTAGTGTCTAGTTTTTTATAGCATTTATCTCGTGATTTTTGTGTTTCTGGATTTTTAATGGTGATTTGTTGTTTGAAAATGATGCCATATTGACATGTTGTGATATATGCTTTGTGAAATGCTCATGATTTGTCCAATTGACTTGAAATTTGACATGCTTGTTCCTCACATGTGACATGATTTTTGAGATTTGGTTTGGCATTTTTATCATTTTCCACCATTGTTTTAGACACATGAACATATGGTGTGACAATTGTGTAGGAGAATTGCCATCCAAGGCGCAACGGAATTTAAAAATTTCTCCATTTAGTGATCCTTACGAATGGGCATGATCAGTGATAGAATCGTTACCTCTTGTGGCGATTCAAATCTTTGGTGCAGATCTCTGATAATGATCAAAACCTTTGATACAGATCCACGGGGCGATCACGAACGTTGAACGATGACAACGTCTCTACTCAGTCCACACGAACGGATTCCTTCAATCGCAGTGCTAGCTGTTATGAATGAAGGCTTTAAGTGAGAGAAAGAGGGAAACAAAATTTCAAGTCTCTACTTGAATTTCTGTCTGAGTGGATTGGAGTGACAATGCTTCTACCCAAGGGGTTCTATTTATAGAACCACTTGTGTGGGCTTCAAGCTAAAAAAGCCCACTTAAGTGTATTTTGGCCCATATCTTATAATATGCCCAAAATCACTTAAGTATTTGGTACCTTACCATATTTCGTCTCCCGCTTAAGTGCACCGTACCTTACGGTGTTCCTTAGTTACTCTTTCTCTCATCAATCCGTCCTTTGTGTGTGACCCTATAGGTTTTCGCGGCGTTGGCAATTATATTAAATCACGCATTTAACATAATAAACAGTGAGCGGTATCTAGCAACACATCACTGCTACCCAAGTCACGAAAATGTCATGTGATCTGACAAAACCTCCTGTGATAATAATTATGTGTATAATTACCCCTTTGCCCTTATGTCTATATTGAACACAAGGTATAGACCGTGTCACCCTTGTCCAGTTCAATATTGGGCCATAGACATTTATCCTGTTACGCAGGATTGGCAAATTCCATCTAGGACACTCATGTCCCTCAGCATGCTTCGTGGAGTACCCATCAACTGTCTTTATGGTTATCCAGTTACAGACAATGTTGGATCAGCAATAAAGCACTCGACTCTACATCTAGGATCCATAGTGGTTTCAGGTCGAAGAGTGGTATACACTATTATCACCATGAGAATAACTTATGACACTTTGCATAACTTTCTATATAGTATTCTCATAGCGGGTCAATCCGGTATAAATATTACTCCTAATATTCATACCTATGTTTAAGACTTGATAACTCTTTATCCATGATCCATGAGATGTGATCATCAGTCTACAAACATAATAGTCTTAATGCTTTAATATTATCCCACTTCACATTAAAGCTCGACTACGGATACTTTAAGAATATTGCCCTTATGTTTAATGTGTTCTCATGATTAAGTCACACTTAATACATTAAACGGACTATCTATTCTAGGGACTTTATTAATCAACCATAATAAAGAAAATGCCTTTAAATAATTCGATACAAGTACCAAAAGTATTGGCCTCTAGGGCTTACACCAACAAATTGGTGTCACATATTTGATGTTGCATTTGTGCATTTTCATTCCTATGCCATTTGAGCTCTTTTGGAGTTGAATTTTTGTATGATGCTTGTTTATAACATGTTAAATTCACATAAAAAATTTCATGATCATTGGATTCATTTCTGTTTTGATTTGGATTTTATAATTTGATTGTCCATTTGGTGCTCATTGGTTGGGCTTTGTTTTACATGAATCATATGATGGCCTTGCCTTATGAATTGGCTTTGATCCTTTTGAGGAATCTTTCTTGTTTGATTGAATGTGCTTCATGTGAAATATTGACTTCTGTTTTGACTATTTAACTTGCCTTTGACCCTAGTCTTTGCACTAGTGGTTTGTACTCACCAATTGTGTTTTGTGTTTCAGGTATTGAGCATTTAGCACTAATGTTTGGTTTGGTCTCATTACTTGAGATTCAAGTTGCTTTGATTACTAACCATTATTGTGTTGTAGGTCCATTGGTGTGATGAACTCACTTGAGTACTTGCACTTATGACTTGCATTGTGTATAGTTAAATAGTTCCACTGTTGACTGTTGGTTTTTCTGTCTGAGATACTGATTGGTTGGCTTTTGTACAGGTACATTAGCCGCTTGCTAGCTAGCTTTTGCTTTGCTTTGGAGTGTGGTTGATACACCACTGAGGTTGTTTAGCCTTCTAATTCCATGTAGTCTGGAAGCCCTGTCGTTTTTTTTGCAGGCATTTGGCTGAAGTCCTCCTTAAGAGGCAATGTTTGTGATTGTTTATATTTGTGCCAAAGACCTCCTCGTCGAGGCATGTTACTTGTTAAGTCCTCCAAATGAGGCAATTGACAGATAGAAGGGTTTAGCAATCAATCCCCTGTTATTCGTTGAGTCGTCCATTATGCTCGCACTACATGCTGATGCTCTTGGACATGTACCCAAGATCTTGTATAGAGTCAGTCAAGTGGAATAGGGTCCCTCTTTCTGGACCCCCACGCTTTCTTTGATTTGAGCTCACCCAGGCCAGGGTTAAGAGCCATGAGGTCTAACCCTCATTACCACTTGTCATCTGCTCACCCTGACGGTCAATGTCAGTGGTTAAGAGCTTCAGCATACCCCTACAGTTTTGGCTTATTTGTCGAGGTTGATATGACCCCTTGACTAAAGCCCAACCGTGTCTGAGCCTCTTGTTTGTATATAGAGTGTGATGATTGCTTGTGTGTTTGCTTTACATACATGTTTATTTGCTGTTCGTTTTGACTTGCTTCCTGTGCGAGTTAGGTTCTGATTAGATACCTCAACCTAAGGCTATTGTGGATTGCATGACAACTATTAGGCTCGAGTCAGTCTCCCTTTTAGTTTGTTATTCCCCGGTCTCTGGTTAGGAGAGAGTTTCTCCCCTGTTAAGGGGAACTACGTCGCCCTGGTTCTCATACTAGATGAGATACGTAGGCAGAAGATCGTGCGAGATCTCTCTGGGCAACCTTTTTCTCTTTTTTGCGTGTGTTTGCTTGACAGCTTTTAGGTTCGAGTTCCCGACTCCCTATTAGCTTGTTTGTTTTAACCTTTTTGTTTCTTTTAACGTCTCAGCGTCTCTTTGCGTTTGTGTGACAGCTATTAGGCTCGAGTTCCAGACTCCTTATTAGCTTGTCATTCTGATCTTTTCCTTTGGGGCTCGCTGGTTAGCGACTGTTTGTGTGTTTGGAGTCGGATATAAGTCCAGCTATTGGCATTCTGTTTCCTCATGTTTTCTTGTTTGGAGTCGGATATAAGTCCAGCTATTGGCATTCTGTTTCCTTGTGTTTTCTTGTTTGGAGTCGGATATAAGTCCATCTATTGGCAGTCTGTTTCCCGTTTGTTTTGAGGAGTTAGATATAAGCCCAGCTATTGGCATTCTGTTTCCTTGTTGCGTTTTTTTTCTGACGTCTCAGCGTCTCTTTTCGGTGTTTTGTTTCGGCGTGCGTTAGCCGAGCTACGAGTGCTCTGATTCTTACTCTAGATAGAGAAGATACGTAGGCATAGGATGCGATGTCCTAGCGAGCATGTTTCCCATTTCCCCGAACTACGTTGACTCTGATGTTTGTTTCTGACAAACTACGTAGGCCTAGGATGCGACATCCTGCCGAGTCTGCTTCCTCCGTTTTCTTCCACCTGTTTATTATTCCGGTGTGTGTATTCTTTGAGCAGTTTATCAGCAACCTTTTCCTATTCTTTTGAGCGTGGATCCCGTCGAGTACGGCGCACGTGAGGGGTGTTAATACCTTCCCCTTGCGTAACCGACTCCCGTGCCTTGCAATCTCTGGTCGTAAGACCGTTCCTTTCCCCTTTCTTAGGTTAGTCCTGCGCTCCCTTTCCGTCCGCGGATGAATAGCGTTGGTGGCGGCTCTATGAAACTGTGTTTTTCTCGCCGGTTGTTTTTCACGATGAGACAGCTGGCGACTCAGCTGGGGAAACGAAGTTGACCTCTTGCTGGTCCATCTTCCTTAAGCGAGTCAATCCTAGCGCTCTCTAGGATAGTTTTGGTTGCTTTTACTGCTGTATTTATTGCATTTATGATTATTATACTGTGATTGTATATATTTGCATATATGTTTGCATGCATCATATTATTACTGTGCTGGATTCTGGACAGGTTTGATTCCTATGATTTGGGGTGGGTGTTCTGAGTGGGGCTAAAACCCAGGCCCGAGTATACACCTAGGATTAGCATGGTCTCACGTCCCTCACATGTTGGTTTGGCATGATTGTTGTGACGTGACATACCACAAGCCAGAAGAGGTTCTTCTGAGAGAGCTCTTCCTTGTGGAGTTTCCACTATGGTTGGGTTATCTCTCTTTTGAGCTGTTAACTTCGGTGACCGTTCTTTCCTGGATATTTGGTTTAGATGATCTTATGAGAGCTGGAACGGCACACCCGAAAGGGCAAACCCGTTGAGTATCTTGTCCGATTTTCGAGACCATTATCCGCCTTAGGATGACCTTATTAGACTTCACCTGTGAGGGGAGGGGTTTGATTCCTACAACACAGGTTCTGATGGTGACTATTGGATGGTGACTTTGGTCCGGTTCGTGATCCGAGTTCTATTTATAAGTCAGATTTATGGATATTTATTTCTGACACGCCGGAGTTCTGTCCGTGGTATTTATTAGCGGGTTCCTTTTATTTCGGATCCTCGGGTTGGATTTGAGGTCACTTGTTCAGAGGATCTTGTTGTTATCTGTTCGGTGGATTTCCTGTGATGATGGTGATGTACTCTCCGGTTCCGTTTATTTCGGAACCCCGAGTGGGATTTATGGTTACTTGGTCCCTCAGATGGTTGTGATCAGTTCAGAGACCGGAATCCAGTATAGTTGATGATCAGATGACTTGGAGGATGGCACAGTGACTTACATTCATGCATCCGCATCATTCCCATTTTGCATTCATCTGTATCTAACTCATGTCTATCCATGCTCAGGGTACATTCTCGATTGAGATTCTGGTTGAGAGACATCCTGATGTCAGAATGTTATTGTCAAATTATTATCCGTCTCGATGAAGCCAGAATCGAAGGACAGAATGTTCCTCATACGGATAGAGATTGCATTCATGCGTGAGTCATAATAACCTGTCTTCTATTTTGCAGGTGTTAGTTTCTAACATGTGTGATTGACTAAGGAATCATTGCTCGCGCGCGCCGAGTCATTCCTCTGCACATAGCTCGTCCGCACCGATACTTTATCAGACGCAACAGACCCAAACTGATGGATTCATCCAACACTGACATTCTCGAGCTGAAAGAGAAGATGAGTGAGTTGATCAGTGTCATGCGAGAGTTCGCCTTGGAACAGAAAGCAATCGCCGAGAAGGTGGGGAGGATTGAAAGCTGGTTGAAAATGGGGAAGATACAGGGAAATGCTTCGTCGTCTGGATCGAAGAAGCCCTTCAGTAATGGTCAGCGTAAGAAGGAGGGTGACACGAGTGATGTGTATGCCCAGAGAGGACACGGTAGGGATCATTACTACCAGCATACTGCTGCGGTAACGATTCCTGCTGGTAATCAATCGGTACAACAACAACATCAGCCCCCTCAACAGAGAACACAGAGAGCTGGGTACCAAGTGGGAGGAAGGATGGCAAATCGTCAGTTTGATAGGCCACCCATGACGTATGCTCTTCTGTTGAAGAAGTTGAAGGATCTCGGGATGGTACAGTTGAGGACGTTAGCTCCGTTGAGACCAGATCAGAGGCCCGTAAACTATGATGAGAATGCCAAGTGTGAGTTCCATTCTGGTGCTCCCGGGCATAATGTGGAGGGTTGTAAAGCTTTTAAGCATGCCGTCCAAGACTTGGTGGATTCCAAAGCCATCAATTTTACACTGTCACTGAATGTTAATGCTAATCCCATGCCGACGCATGGTCAGATGATGGTGGGTGTAATTTCTAAGGATGAAGGTAAAATCTGGGTGACGGATGTGGATCAGTTGAAGACCCCATTGGCTGTAGGTGAAGAGACTGACGGTGACTGTGAACTTGACTCGTAAGATAAAACTATGCGTACTAGGGATGGAGATCCAGAACTGGAAGGCCGAAAAGATCATCACTGGCACTCTGCGTGAAGAGTAATATTTCTGTTTTTCAATACTGTCTGCATGAAAGCCATACGTTTTGCCCGAAACGTAATGGTTCATTTTAAGGGCCACCTCATGTGTTTCATTTTGCAACATTTGCATCAGTAATAAATGGATGTTTTTCACATTAAAAGCGGTGTTCCCTGTTTTTCATTTATTTTTGCAGTTTAATAACAATAAAAATGGTAATGTTTGTTTTCATATTTCCTTCCTTTTGATTGGCTTTGTTCCGACTTTTGTATTCTCCGGATCTCATTGATAACAATCCTGTTACACCCTCATATGACTTTGACAATCCAATCTATCATGCCGAAGAAGAAGGCGAAGAAGATTGTGAACTGCCAGAAAAATTAGCCAGGTTGTTGAAACAAGAGGAGAAGGTGATTTAGCCGCACGAGGAGCAAGTCGAGATTGTGAATCTGGGTACCGAGGAGGTCAGGAAAGAAGTCAAAGTTGGGGCTGCTTTGGAGGTGAGTGTCAAGAGCAGAATGGTAGCCTTGTTGAAAGAGTATGTTGATATCTTCGCCTGGTCTTATCAAGATATGCCAGGGTTGGATACCGATATTGTTGTGAACAAGTTACCATTGAGAGCAGATTGTCCTCCAGTGAAGCAGAAGTTGCGCAGAACTCGACCCGAGATGGCCATGAAAATTAAAGAGGAGGTGCATAAGCAGTTGGATGTTGGTTTCCTAGCTGTCACTAACTATCCGCCTTGGGTCGCAAATATTGTGCCGGTGCCGAAGAAGGATGGAAAGGTGAGAATGTGTGTGGACTATCGGGATTTGAACAGAGCTAGCCCGAAGGATGATTTCCCATTACCTCACATCGATGTGTTGGTAGATAATACAACTCAATTCTCGGTGTTTTCCTTCATGGATGGCTTTTCTGGCTATAACCAAATTAAAATGTCGCCAGATGATATGGAGAAAACAACGTTCATCACACCGTGGGGCACTTTTTGTTATAAGGTGATGCCATTCGGTCTCAAGAACGCCGGTGCCACGTATCAGAGAGCTATGGTGACTTTGTTTCATGATATGATTCATCATGAAATCGAATGCTATGTTGATGACATGATAGCAAAGTCCCAAACAGAAGAGGGGCATCTGGTAGATTTGGCCAAGTTGTTTGACCGGTTGAGACAATTCAAACTGAGGTTGAATCCGAATAAGTGCACTTTCGGAGTGCGGTCCGGTAAGTTGCTGGGGTTTATTGTGAGTGAAAGAGGAATCGAGGTTGATCCTGCTAAAGTAAAAGCAATACAAGAAATGCCTGAACAGAGAACAGAAAAGGAGGTTCGTGGTTTCTTAGGTAGATTGAACTACATTTCACGGTTCATATCTCATCTAACAGCCACGTGTGAACCCATATTTAAGTTGTTAAGAAAAGATCAAACGGTCAGGTGGAATAATGATTGCCAAGCGGCATTTGAAAAAATAAAAGAATATTTGCAGGAGCCTCTGATTCTGATGCCTCCTGTGGAGGGACGACCATTAATTCTGTACTTGACAGTCCTCGAGGGGTCTATGGGGTGTGTACTGGGGCAGCCTGACGAGTCTGGTCGAAAAGAGAATGCCATCTACTACCTTAGCAAAAAGTTCACCGACTGTGAAACAAAATATTCACTGCTCGAGAAAACTTGCTGTGCTTTGGCATGGGCTGCTCGCTGACTGAGACAGTACATGCTGGTTCATACCACTTTGTTGATTTCCAAAATGGATCCGATCAAGTATATATTTGAGAATCCAACATTGACCGGACGGGTTGCGAGATGGCAAATGATTTTTGACTGAATACGATATTCAGTACACCTCTCAAAAAGCAATAAAGGGGAGTGTATTGTCTGATTACCTCGCCCAGCAACCCATTGAGGATCATCAACCGATGAAGTTTGAGTTCCCTGATGAGGACATCATGTTTCTCAAATCGAAAGATTGTGAGGAACCGATCCCGGAGGAGGGGCCTGACCCTGAGTCCGAATGGATTATGATGTTTGATGGGGCCGTTAACGTGAATGGTATGAGTTGGTGCTGTTTTGGTTACGCCGAAGGGATCCCACATTCCTTGTGTTGCCCGGCTAACATTTGAATGCACCAACAACGTGGCTGAATACGAAGCTGGTATCCTGGGTATCGAACCTTTGTGCGTACATCTATTGGGGCAACGCCTTTTTCGCTGTGTATGGGACGGAGGTTGTGCTACCAGTTGAGGTCCAGATTCCGTCATTGAGAGTTCTGATGGATGTGAAATTGAAAGAGACGGAGTGGATAAGGACTCGGTACGAAGAGTTGAGCCTGATTGAGGAAAAGAGGCTGGCAGCCATTCGTCATGGGCAGTTGTACCAGCAGTGAATGAAGCGTGCTTTTGACTGAAAGGTGCGACCTCGTGTGTATCATGTGGGAGATATGGTGTTGAAAAGGATCCTTCCTCCTCAGAATGATTGTCGGGGCAAGTAGACACCCAATTATGAAGGTCCATTCGTGGTCAAGAAGGTTTTCTCTGGCGGAGCCTTGTTATTGACGACCATGGATGGCGAGGATTTCCCATCCCCTGTAAATGCGGACGCAGTTAAAAAATACTTCGTATAAGAGACCCGCTGGACGAAAAGAATAAAAGAGTCCAGGCAAAAAAGGGCATCCCGGCGAACCAAGAGAAAAAGAAAAGGTTCGGGCAAAAATTAGGGATAAAAAGGAAAAACTGTACACCCGACAAGTCGAAAACCCCACAAGGGCGACTTGGGAAAAAAAGGGTATCCCGGTGGACTGAAAACCCGAAAGGGCGGTCCAGGCAAAAGAGGGATTGAAACGAACAACTGCGTCTAGCATGATCGTTTGTATTTTTGGATATGACACCCTGGATAATCCCCGGCAGGGATCGGTCGGAAGCGTCTTGTTCAGAAGGCAGAAAGTGCGGAGAGTCTTGAGGAGATATGGGGTGTAACCGATTTGGAACTCGATGAGATCACGGGTTCACATTGCCATTAGGATAGATTTTCCTTTTGTGTGCAATTACCTCTTTTCAGGAATTGCTTCCTGTGTATTGCTCAATTACGAGCCACCTTTTCAATCAATAAAATGCATATTCAGTCAAATAATTTTGTTTTTGTTTTCATGACCGCTTTGATTGCGAAAACATCCGTTTATTTTGATAAAGAATCTTTGCATTTTAAGACATAGAGGTTCCTTCCGATGCATGTTCATAGGATTGAAAACTTGAAATCTTATTCGGAAGGTTGAGTGACCCAGGTGTTGAAATTTTGGCACGCCTGGGGCACGTTTTTATCTAACGATCTCTTTTGCAGGTGCTGTTAGATATTTTCACTCACTTGCAGGTTGTGATGTGAAACTTTTTGACAAAAGATTCCTGTGGAGTCCAATCAGGGACAAGGAGTTGAAGAAGGGTGTAAAGACGGCGAAAGGATTGCAACGATCTTGGAGGATTAATCAAGAAGACTCTTCAAAGTCTGAAAAGTGGAAAGTTGACACCATGGTTAGATGGTGAATGCCGGGTTCGACGAGTCGACAGGTGTTCCGTGTCAAATAATCTGTATCTCCCTACCGGATTCGAGGTCGATGTTTCCTCGGCAGCCAGGCCTGAAGGTTGTTGTTCCTCCCCAACAGGTTCGAGATCGGTATTTTTTCGGCAGCCAGGCCTGAAGGTTGTTGTTTCCCCTAGCAGGGATGAGATTGTCATTTCCCCAGCAAGTCGGAAGGTTGCTGTTTCCCCAACGGAGGTGTGCGTTAGTGGTTTCTTCCCCAGCGAAGTCCCCAAGCGGATCGGGTTCAGTGGAGGTCATCCCTAGTAAGGATTATCCTTTTCCTAGCAGCAGTGCTATTCCCTAGCAGGGTGGAGATTGAAGTGGTATCAAGCTCCTCAGCAGAGTGCCTCGAGCTCCCCAGTAGAGTCCCCTGAGGGGGATACTTTTTATGCATTCATCATTTAGAATAGTATAGCATATTGCATAGCTCATTGCGTAGCATTTCCATGGTTATGGAGCATTACGCTGAAAAAAATCATGCATTAGCATTGCAAGCATAAGCTAGTCTCAAGCCGTGGTTACCGTTTGAGAATTGGTTTAGCTGGTTGGTGAAGATGTTACTCAAGTCGTGGTTACCGTTTGAGAATTGGTTTAGCTGGTTGGTGAAGATGTTACTCCGAGGAGTTCGGCATCGTGATTCTGGATCAACAGTATTCCCCAGTAGTGCGATATTGGAGGAAGAGTTTCCGTCGAACAGAAATGGAAATGAAGATCGGAGAATGTTACGCGATCAGCGCGACTCAAGCCGTGGTTACCGTTTGAGAATTGGTTCTGATAGTTAGAAGATGTTACTCTGAGGAGTTCGGCATCATGACGTTGGAGCAACAATATTCCCCAGTAGCGCGATATTGGAGGAAAATTTTCCGTCGGGCGGAGATGGAAATGAAGATCAGAGAACGTTACACGATCAGCGCGAAAATCGAGGTTCAAATGGAGAACGGGGTTCATTGTTTGGCAGCAAGAGTGACACGAAGTCGTCGGGGTTCAAATGCGGTGATCAGGGATCGTCCACGCGAGAGAAAATATTAGTTTTGGGGTTCAAGATTAGCAGGAAAAAAAAATCCCCAGCTGAGCGCAAATTGTTCGTTCACAGTGGATTAGGTAAGGATGGCATGTCCATGACTTATTATCCCCATCATGGGTCGTTGGCCCGCGTGCCGCCTCATGTATCATTTTCCCTATTTTTGCCGATGCTGACAGGCATGAAAGTTTTTCCGATGTTCAGATCGAAGAAGTTTCCGACGTTCAGGTTGAAGCACTTGTGGCACTCAGGCCAGTTTTCCGATGTTCAGATCGAAGAAGTTTCCGACGTTCAGGTTGAAGCACTTGTGGCACTCAGGCCAGTTTTTCCGATGTTCAGTTCGAAGAAGTTTCCGAGGTTCAGGTTGAAGCACTTGTGGCACTCATGCCAGTTTTTCCGATGTTCAGACCGAAGAAGTTTCCGACGTTCAGGTTGAAGCACTTGTGGCACTCAGGCTAGTTTTCAGATGTTCAGATCGAAGAAGTTTCCTACGTTCAGGTTGAAGCACTTATGGCACTCAGGCCAGTTTTCCGATGATCAGATCGAAGAATTTTTCGACGTTCAGGTTGAAGCACTTGTGGCATTCAGGCCAGTTTTCCGATGATCAGATCGAAGAAGTTTCCGACATTCAGGTTGAAGCACTTGTGACACTCAGGCCAATTTTCCGATGATCAGATCGAAGAAGTTTCCGACGTTCAGGTTGAAGCACTTGTGGCACTCAGGCCAGTTTATGTTCAGATCGAAGAAGTTTCCGACGTTCAGGTTGAAGCACTTGTGGCATTCAGGCCAGTTTTTCCGATGTTCAGATCGAAGAAGTTTCCGACGTTCAGGTTGAAGCACTTGTAACACTCAGGCCAGTTTTTCCGATGTTCAGATCGAAGAAGTTTCCGACGTTCAGGTTGAAGCACTTGTGGCACTCAGGCCAGTTTTTCCGATGTTCAGATCGAAGAAGTTTCCGACGTTCAGGTTGAAGCACTTGTGACACTCAGGCCAGTTTTTCCGATAGTCAGATCGAAGAAGTTTCCGACGTTCAGGTTGAAGCACTTGTGGCACTCAGGCCAGTTTTTCCGATGTTCAGATCGAAAAAGTTTCCGACGTTCAGGTTGAAGCTCTTGTGGCACTCAAGCCAGTTTTTCCGATGTTCAGATCGAAGAAGTTTCTGAAGTTCAGGTTGAAACACTTGTGGCACTCAGGCCAGTTTTTCCGATGTTCAGATCGAAGAAGTTTCTGACGTTCAGGTTGAAGCACTTGTGGCACTCAGGCCAGTTTTTCCGATAGTCAGATCGAAGAAGTTTTCGACGTTCAGGTTGAAGCACTTGTGGCACTCAGGCCAGTTTTTCCGATGTTCAGATCAAAGAAGTTTCCGACGTTCAGGTTGAAGCACTTGTGGCGCTCAGGCCAGTTTTTCCGATAGTCAGATTGAAGAAGTTTCCGACGTTCAGGTTGAAGCACTTGTGGCACTCAGGCCAGTTTTCCGATGTTCAGATCAAAGAAGTTTCCGACGTTCAGGTTGAAGCACTTGTGGCAGTCAGGCCAGTTTTCCGATGTTCAGATCGAAGAAGTTTCCGACGTTCAAGTTGAAGCACTTGTGGCACTCATGCCAGTTTTTCCGATGTTTAGATCGAAGAAGTTTCCGACGTTCAGGTTGAAGCACTTGTGGCACTCAGGCCAGTTTTCCCGATGTTCAGATCGAAGAAGTTTCTGACGTTTAGGTTGAAGCACTTGTGGCACTCAGGCCAGTTTTCAGGATGTTCAGATCGAAGAAGTTTCCGACGTACAGGTTGAAGCACTTGTGGCACTCAGGCCAGTTTTTCCGATGTTCAGGTCGAAGAATTTTCCGACGTTCAGGTTGAAGCACTTGTGGCACTCATGCCAGTTTTCCCGATGTTCAGATCGAAGAAGTTTCCGTCGTTCAGGTTGAAGCACTTGTGGCACTCACGCCAATTTTTCCGATGTTCAGATCGAAGAAGTTTCCGATGTTCAGGTCGAAGCACTTGTGGCACTCAGGCCAGTTTTTCCGATGTTCAGATCGAAGAAGTTTCCGACGTTCAGGTTGAAGCACTTGTGGCACTCAGGCCAGTTTTTCCGACAGTCAGATCAAAGAAGTTACCGACGTTTAGGTTGAAGCACTTGTGGCCCTCAGGCCAGTTTTTTCGATAGTCAGATCGAAGAAGTTTCCGACGTTCAGGTTGAAGCAGTTGTGGCACTCAGGCCAGTTTTCCGATGTTCAGATCAAAGAAGTTTCCAACGTTCAGGTTGAAGCACTTGTGGCAGTCAGGCCAGTTTTCCGATGTTCAAATCGAAGAAGTTTCCGACGTTCAAGTTGAAGCACTTGTGGCACTCAGGCCAGTTTTTCCGATGTTCAGATCGAAGAAGTTTCCGACGTTCAGGTTGAAGCACTTGTGGAACTCAGGCCAGTTTTCCCGATGTTCAGATCGAAGAAGTTTCTGACGTTTAGGTTGAAGCACTTGTGGCACTCAGGCCCGTTTTCCGGATGTTCAGATCGAAGAATTTTCCGACGTACAGGTTGAAGCACTTGTGGCACTCAGGCCAGCTTTTCCGATGTTCAGGTCGAAGAAGTTTCCGATGTTCAGGTTGAAGCACTTGTGGCACTCATGCCAGTTTTCCCGATGTTCAGATCGAAGAAGTTTCCGACGTTCAGGTTGAAGCACTTGTGGCACTCAGGCCAGTTTTTCTGATGTTTAGATCGAAGAAGTTTCCGATGTTCAGGTCGAAGCACTTGTGGCACTCAGGCCAGTTTTCCGATGTTCAGATCGAAGAAGTTTCCGACGTTCAGGTTGAAGCACTTGTGGCACTCAGGCCAGTTTTCCGATGTTCAGATCGAAGAAGTTTCCGATGTTTAGGTTGAAGCACTTGTGGCACTCAGGCCAGTTTTTCCGATGTTCAGATCGAAGAAGTTTCCGACATTCAGGTTGAAGCACTTGTGGCACTCAGGCTAGTTTTTCTGATAGTCAGATCGAAGAAGTTTCCGACGTTCAGGTTGAAGCACTTGTGGCACTCAGGCCAGTTTTTCCGATGTTCAGTTCGAAGAAGTTTCCGAGGTTCAGGTTGAAGCACTTGTGGCACTCATGCCAGTTTTTCCGATGTTCAGACCGAAGAAGTTTCCGACGTTCAGGTTGAAGCACTTGTGGCACTCAGGCTAGTTTTCAGATGTTCAGATCGAAGAAGTTTCCTACGTTCAGGTTGAAGCACTTATGGCACTCAGGCCAGTTTTCCGATGATCAGATCGAAGAATTTTTCGACGTTCAGGTTGAAGCACTTGTGGCACTCAGGCCAGTTTTCCGATGATCAGATCGAAGAAGTTTCCGACATTCAGGTTGAAGCACTTGTGACACTCAGGCCAATTTTCCGATGATCAGATCGAAGAAGTTTCCGACGTTCAGGTTGAAACACTTGTGGCACTCAGGCCAGTTTATGTTCAGATCGAAGAAGTTTCCGACGTTCAGGTTGAAGCACTTGTGGCATTCAGGCCAGTTTTTCCGATGTTCAGATCGAAGAAGTTTCCGACGTTCAGGTTGAAGCACTTGTAACACTCATGCCAGTTTTTCCGATGTTCAGATCGAAGAAGTTTCCGACGTTCAGGTTGAAGCACTTGTGGCACTCAGGCCAGTTTTTCCGATGTTCAGATCGAAGAAGTTTCCGACGTTCAGGTTGAAGCACTTGTGACACTCAGGCCAGTTTTTCCGATAGTCAGATCGAAGAAGTTTCCGACGTTCAGGTTGAAGCACTTGTGGCACTCAGGCCAGTTTTTCCGATGTTCAGATCGAAAAAGTTTCCGACGTTCAGGTTGAAGCTCTTGTGGCACTCAAGCCAGTTTTTCCGATGTTCAGATCGAAGAAGTTTCTGAAGTTCAGGTTGAAACACTTGTGGCACTCAGGCCAGTTTTTCCGATGTTCAGATCGAAGAAGTTTCTGACGTTCAGGTTGAAGCACTTGTGGCACTCAGGCCAGTTTTTCCGATAGTCAGATCGAAGAAGTTTTCGACGTTCAGGTTGAAGCACTTGTGGCACTCAGGCCAGTTTTTCCGATGTTCAGATCAAAGAAGTTTCCGACGTTCAGGTTGAAGCACTTGTGGCGCTCAGGCCAGTTTTTCCGATAGTCAGATTGAAGAAGTTTCCGACGTTCAGGTTGAAGCACTTGTGGCACTCAGGCCAGTTTTCCGATGTTCAGATCAAAGAAGTTTCCGACGTTCAGGTTGAAGCACTTGTGGCAGTCAGGCCAGTTTTCCGATGTTCAGATCGAAGAAGTTTCCGACGTTCAAGTTGAAGCACTTGTGGCACTCATGCCAGTTTTTCCGATGTTTAGATCGAAGAAGTTTCCGACGTTCAGGTTGAAGCACTTGTGGCACTCAGGCCAGTTTTCCCGATGTTCAGATCGAAGAAGTTTCTGACGTTTAGGTTGAAGCACTTGTGGCACTCAGGCCAGTTTTCAGGATGTTCAGATCGAAGAAGTTTCCGACGTACAGGTTGAAGCACTTGTGGCACTCAGGCCAGTTTTTCCGATGTTCAGGTCGAAGAATTTTCCGACGTTCAGGTTGAAGCACTTGTGGCACTCATGCCAGTTTTCCCGATGTTCAGATCGAAGAAGTTTCCGTCGTTCAGGTTGAAGCACTTGTGGCACTCACGCCAATTTTTCCGATGTTCAGATCGAAGAAGTTTCCGATGTTCAGGTCGAAGCACTTGTGGCACTCAGGCCAGTTTTTCCGATGTTCAGATCGAAGAAGTTTCCGACGTTCAGGTTGAAGCACTTGTGGCACTCAGGCCAGTTTTTCCGACAGTCAGATCAAAGAAGTTACCGACGTTTAGGTTGAAGCACTTGTGGCCCTCAGGCCAGTTTTTTCGATAGTCAGATCGAAGAAGTTTCCGACGTTCAGGTTGAAGCAGTTGTGGCACTCAGGCCAGTTTTCCGATGTTCAGATCAAAGAAGTTTCCAACGTTCAGGTTGAAGCACTTGTGGCAGTCAGGCCAGTTTTCCGATGTTCAAATCGAAGAAGTTTCCGACGTTCAAGTTGAAGCACTTGTGGCACTCAGGCCAGTTTTTCCGATGTTCAGATCGAAGAAGTTTCCGACGTTCAGGTTGAAGCACTTGTGGAACTCAGGCCAGTTTTCCCGATGTTCAGATCGAAGAAGTTTCTGACGTTTAGGTTGAAGCACTTGTGGCACTCAGGCCCGTTTTCCGGATGTTCAGATCGAAGAATTTTCCGACGTACAGGTTGAAGCACTTGTGGCACTCAGGCCAGCTTTTCCGATGTTCAGGTCGAAGAAGTTTCCGATGTTCAGGTTGAAGCACTTGTGGCACTCATGCCAGTTTTCCCGATGTTCAGATCGAAGAAGTTTCCGACGTTCAGGTTGAAGCACTTGTGGCACTCAGGCCAGTTTTTCCGATGTTTAGATCGAAGAAGTTTCCGATGTTCAGGTCGAAGCACTTGTGGCACTCAGGCCAGTTTTCCGATGTTCAGATCGAAGAAGTTTCCGACGTTCAGGTTGAAGCACTTGTGGCACTCAGGCCAGTTTTCCGATGTTCAGATCGAAGAAGTTTCCGATGTTTAGGTTGAAGCACTTGTGGCACTCAGGCCAGTTTTTCCGATGTTCAGATCGAAGAAGTTTCCGACATTCAGGTTGAAGCACTTGTGGCACTCAGGCTAGTTTTTCTGATAGTCAGATCGAAGAAGTTTCCGACGTTCAGGTTGAAGCACTTGTGGCACTCATGCCAATTTTTCCGATGTTCAGATTGAAGAAGTTTCCGACGTTCAGGTTGACGCACTTGTGGCACTCAGGCCAGTTTTTCCGATAGTCAGATCGAAGAAGTTTCCGACGTTCAGGTTGAAGCACTTGTGGCACTCAGGCCAGTTTTTCCGATGTTCAGATCGAAGAAGTTTCCGAAGTTCAGGTTGAAGCACTTGTGGCCCTCAGGCCAGTTTTTCCGATAGTCAGATCGAAGAAGTTTCCGACGTTCAGCTTGAAGCACTTGTGGCACTCAGGCCAGTTTTCCGATGTTCAGATCGAAAAAGTTTCCGACGTTCAGGTTGAAGCACTTGTGGCACTCAGGCCAGTTTTCCGATGTTAAGATCGAAGAAGTTTCCGACGTTCAGGTTGAAGCACTTGTGGCACTCAGGCCAGTTTTTCCGATGTTCAGATCGAAGAAGTTTCCGACGTTCAGGTTGAAGCACTTGTGACACTCAGGCCAGTTTTCTCGATGTTCAGATCGAAGAAGTTTCCGACGTTCAGATTGAAGCACTTCTGGCACTCAGGCCGGTTTTCCCGATGTTCAGATCGAATAAGTTTCCGACGTACAGGTTGAAGCACTTGTGGCACTCATGCCAGTTTTCCGATGTTCAGATCGAAGAAGTTTCCGACGTTCAGGTTGAAGCACTTGTGGCACTCAGGCCAGTTTTCCGATGTTCAGATCGAAGAAGTTTCCGACGTTCAGGTTGAAGCACTTGTGGCACTCAGGCCAGTTTTCCGATGTTCAGATCGAAGAAGTTTCCGACGTTCAAGTTGAAGCACTTGTGGCACTCACGCCAATTTCTCGATATTCAGACCGAAGTGGTATTCAGACCAGATGTCCGGTGTTCAGACTGATGTTAATAATCTCATATCTTCCGGTGTTCAGACCGAAGTGGCATTCAAGCCAGTTTTCCAGTATTCAGACTGACGAGCGGCGTTCAGGCCATGGTTATTCCTGTGTTACCATTTATTTTGGTTAACATTCTTTTTGGTATTCAGGCCGACTCTCACCATACCAGACAAATTCTTCTTTTAAAGATCACCTCTTTGCCGATTCTGACAGGCATTGTTACTTAATTCCCAAAGGAGCGCAAATTGTTCGTCTGTTCTTTGTATTCAACCACTCTTCACTCTGATCATCTGAAAGCCGAGGCTATTCATATCGACAGGTTCATAGTGGATTGAATAGGGGCAGCTGTAACACCTCAAAATTTGCCCTCCTCTTCTTGGGACTAGTTTAGTACTTTGCATTTCATATCTTAGGACATTAGGCATTGCATTTTGCATTTCATGAAAATAAGAGGATCATCCTCCAAAGTCTTTTTCAGAAGATGAGAAGTTACATGATTCAAGTCTGAGGGTCTTTATGGATTGGTGATCACCCATCTGAGGGTTTGCTTTTCACTAGGGTTTCAAAGGTTGAGTATTATCTTGATTTCAAGGGTATATCACCATCATCATGGTTATGTCATCTCCATGGGTTTCATGATTCATGCCCAAGTTCCTTTGGATTAGGGTTTTGACCTCTGGTCAACCCTAATCAATGCTATTCTTTCATCCAGGGTTTCCCAAGGAGGTGAGGCATTCTATTGAGATAAGGATCACATGGTTATCATAAGGAGCTTACAAGAGCTAGGGTTTCATTTCTGAGCCATTTCCCCAAGTGGTAAAGGCTCAAGCTGATCAGTGCATATTCAGGTCATCTGAGGACCATACAAATCAAATGTGCAGTCAATTGAGGGCTTTGAATTGAGGAATGGAATTTCTTCATCCCAATCATGTTCATACAAGGCCTATTCATCATGTCAAACATCTATCTTGAAGAATTTGAAGTCAGTGCAAAAGTTTCCAAAAATGGAAAGTGACATGTAATTTCAAGTTTCCAAAAATGGCAAGTTTTTGGTCCACATTCAACTTGACTTTCCAGCATCAAAGAAGATTCAAATGGATTTTTGTTTAACATGAAAGTTGAAGATATTTCTCTCCTCTTTTCAAAAAGTCCTATATCATGTCCATCTTATGATTGGTTGGGGAGTTATGGCCAAATGATCACAAGGTGTACATGGAAGTTCAACATGCCATAACTTTTGATTCAAAACTCCAAATTGGTCCACTCTTTTTGCAAAATGCTTGTTATGACCAATAATTTCCAAATCAACCATTGCATTGCATGAAAAAAGTTCATATGATCATGTGTCCATACTGGAGTGGATCTGGAAGTTCTGGAGGCTTGAAAGACACGATTTCATCACTGCCATTCCAAGTAGGTGGATTTTTGACCTTCACTATTTGCCTTTTTATGTACATGATTAGGTAGATCTTGAACTGCTGATGATTCTGATGTAATTAGATCTTGAAATGGTGAAGAAATGAACATGTATGAGTGGTTTAAAGTTTGGTTCATGATACTTCTTTGCTTCGATCCAGAAAATATATGAGGAATTAGGTTAAACTAGCATGATATTTGAGATATACATGGAAAAACCTTTCGATCCATATATAGTTTGCCAAATTCTGCAAAAATTCATGGTGGCGCTCCGCCTGGCTGGCCGGAGAAGACGGTGGAAACCACCGTCCGCCACCGCCTGGACTTTGGCTAGGGTTTACGCATCAAAACGCTGCATTTTGCCTATTAGCGCGCTTGAACCTTTGAAGCCTGCGTTCGAATCCTGGCGATTGTTGTTTTATGATTTCCATTGAGCGCATTTTTTTGACCTTAGGGACGTGTGTTCGATCCTACCGCATAGCACTTTGCCAATTTATTTTCATGAGCGCTCCATTTACCTTCATGGCCTGTGTTCAAGTCCCGCTGATTGCATTGTGATTTTCATTTTTTTGAATTGTTATTCCATATTATTTTCATTTTATTCCAATATTTTTCTTCAACTTCTAAAAATCATAACAAATAGAAAAATGCTTCATTTGGAGTCCAACTTTTTTCCACATGCCTGTTGTAGTGTCTAGTTTTTTATAGCATTTATCTCATGATTTTTGTGTTTTTGGATTTTTAATGGTGATTTGTTGTTTGAACATGATGCCATATTGACATGTTGTGCTATATGCTTTGTGAAATGCTCATGATTTGTCCAATTGACTTGAAATTTGACATGCTAGTTCCTCACATGTGACATGATTTTTGAGATTTGGTTTGGCATTTTTATCATTTTCCACCACTGTTTTAGACACATGAACATATGGTGTGCCAATTGGTGTCACATATTTGATGTTGCATTTGTGCATTTTCATTCCTATGCCATTTGAGCTCTTCTGGAGGTGAATTTTTGTATGATGCTTGTTCATAACATGTTAAATTCACATAAAACATTTTATGATCATTGGACTCATTTCTGTTTTGATTTGGATTTTATAATTTGATTGTCCATTTGGTGCTCATTGGTTGGTCTTTGTTTTACATGAATCATATGATGGCCTTGCCTTATGAATTGGCTTTGATCCTTTTGAGGAATCTTTCTTGTTTGATTGAATGTGCTTCATGTGAAATATTGACTTCTGTTTTGACTATTTAACTTGCCTTTGACCCTAGTCTTTGCACTAGTGGTTTGTACTCACCAATTGTGTTTTGTGTTTCAGGTATTGAGCATTTAGCACTAATGTCTGGTTTGGTCTCATTACTTGAGATTCAAGTTGCTTTGATTACTAACCATTGTTGTGTTTTAGGTCCATTGGTGTGATGAACTCACTTGAGTGCTTGCACTTATGACTTGCATTGTGTATAGTTAAATAGTTCCACTGTTGACTGTTGGTTTTTCTGTCTGAGATACTGATTGGTTGGCTTTTGTACAGGTACATTAGCCGCTTGCTAGCTAGATTTTGCTTTGCTTTGGAGTGTGGTTGATACACCACTGAGTTTGTTTAGCCTTCTAACTCCATGTAGTCTGGAAGCCCTGTCGTTTTTTTTGCAGGCATTTGGCTGAAGTCCTCCTTAAGAGGCAATGTTTGTGATTGTTTATATTTGTGCCAAAGACCTCCTCGTCGAGGCATGTTACTTGTTAAGTCCTCCAAATGAGGTAATTGACAGATAGAAGGGATTAGCAATCAATCCCCTGTTATTCGTTGAGTCGTCCATTATGCTCGCACTACGTGCTGATGCTCTTGGACATGTACCCAAGATCCTGTATAGAGTCAGTCAAGTGGAATATGGTCCCTCTTTCTGGACCCCCACGCTTTCTTTGATTTGAGCTCACCCAGGCCAGGTTTAAGAGCCATGAGGTCTAACCCTCATTACCATTTTTCATCTGCTCACCCTGACGGTCAATGTCAGTGGTTAAGAGCTTCAGCATACCCCTACAGTTTTGGCTTGTTTGTCGAGGTTGATATGACCCCTTGACTAAAGCCCAACCGTGTTTGAGCCTCTTGTTTGTATATAGAGTGTGATGGTTGCTTGTGTGTTTGCTTTACATACATGTTTATTTGCTGTTCGTTTTGACTTGCTTCCTGTGCGAGTTAGGTTCTGATTAGATACCTCAACCTAGGGCTATTGTGGATTGCATGACAACTATTAGGCTCGAGTCAGTCTCCCTTTTAGTTTGTTATTCCCCAGTCTCTGGTTAGGAGAGATTTTCTCCCCTGTTAAGGGGAACTACGTCGCCCTGATTCTCATACCAGATGAGATACGTAGGCAGGAGATCGTGCGAGATCTCTTCGGGCAACCTTTTTCTCTTTTTTGCGTTTGTTTGCTTGACAGCTTTTAGGTTCGAGTTCCCGACTCCCTATTAGCTTGTTTGTTTCAACCTTTTTGTTTCTTTTGACGTCTCAGCATCTCTTTGCGTTTGTGTGACAACTATTAGGCTCTAGTTCTAGACTCCTTATTAGCTTGTCATTCTGATCTTTTCCTTTGGGGCTCGCTGGTTAGCGACTGTTTGTGTGTTTGGAGTCAGATATAAGTCCAGCTATTGGCATTCTGTTTCCTCGTGTTTTCTTGTTTGGAGTCGGATATAAGTCCAACTATTGGCATTCTGTTTCCTTGTGTTTTCTTGTTTGGAGTCGGATATATGTCCATCTATTGGCAGTCTGTTTCCCGTTTGTTTTGAGGAGTTAGATATAAGGCCAGCTATTGGCATTCTGTTTCCTTGTTGCGTTTTTCTTCTGACGTCTCAGCGTCTCTTTTCGGTGTTTTGTTTCGGCGTGCGTTAGCCGAGCTACGAGTGCTCTGATTCTTACTCTAGATAGAGAAGATACGTAGGCATAGGATGCGATGTCCTAGCGAGCATGTTTCCCATTTCCCCGAACTACGTTGACTCTGATGTTTGTTTCTAACAAACTACGTAGGCCCAGGATGCGACATCCTACCGAGTCCGCTTCCTCCGTTTTCTTCCACCTGTTTATTATTCCGGTGTGTGCATTCTTTGAGCAGTTTATCAACAGCCTTTTCCTATTCTTTTGAGCGTGGATCCCGTCGAGTACGGCGGACGCGAGGGGTGCTAATACCTTCCCCTTGCGTAACCGACTCCCGTGCCTTGCAATCTCTGGTCGTAAGACCGTTCCTTTCCCCTTTCTTAGGTTAGTCCTGCGCTCCCTTTCCGTCCGCGGATGAATAGCGTCGGTGGCGGCTCTGTGAAACTATGTTTTTCCCGCCGATTGTTTTTCGCGATGCGACACCTACAACTAATGTCACAAGTCTGAAAGCTCACATTCCCCTCAGAATCTCTGCCAAAGAAGAGTGGTACTTTGATAGTGGATGTTCCAGACACATGACTGGAAACCAAGGTCTGCTAACTGATCTGCCTCATCATACCATAAACCATGTAACCTTTGGAGATGGAGCAAAAGGTGAAATCAAGGGAATATGTAAGCTTGATTGTCTTGGAGGTCCTAAACTTGACAAGGTTCTACTAGTTAAGGGCCTGGCTGTTAATCTAATAAGCATTAGTCAACTATGTGATCAAGGTCTGAATGTTAACTTCACCAAAACTGAATGTCTAATCCTTGACATAAATAGTAATGTGATTATGAAAGGAATCAGGACCAAAGACAACTGCTACATGTGGAGCTCTCAAAAGGATTATCCCTTAAAGTATCCCTATGTCAAAAGGGAAAAGATGAGTACAAGTGCTAGAAGAACTCTCAAGAGTAATGAAAAACAAGTCTGTGAGAAATGTCAGGCAAAGATGTCACACCAGAAGTTCAGACTTAACCTCACCTTCATAGGAGAAAAGGTTATGATGGCTCAAACAACTGAGATGTTAGATCAAATAGGTGGACATATGACCAGTCATAGACAGAATGGAACTGTTGGGACTAGGCCACAGGGGACTATATGTTTATCTCAAAGCAAAAATGCCAAGGACAATATGGAAGAGAATGGGATGACACCTGCTCCTACACAAGTGAAAGGTATAGAAGATGAAAGCAGTTGGGTTCAAATGGGTTGGATGAAACTATTGATGATTGCATACAATGTCACACACGATGTCATGACATTGTATTATGACAACTTGAATGCTGAAACTAGGTCCAAAAATCAGATTCAGCACAGATGGACAAAGTACTGTCTTTGCTATTATCACTCCATTAGAAAATTTGTGGAAGATAAATTCAGAGGTCTAAAGCATGGACTGGAACTAGCAGACAAGGTTGCAAGGAATTTGGGTGAAAAATTAGGGATTTGGGCTCTTGTGAAATTATGGGAATTAAAGTGGAAAAATAAAAGAAATAAAAATATTGTCTGCCCTTTTAAAAGAAAGAGCCACATTAATGACAAATCATTCCCTAGCATTGAAAATAGTATCTATTCCCTTAGCACACGCTACCTAAATCCAGCAATCTCCATTTCCATTCAACTTCTCAAAGAAGCTCAGCTAGGGTAAAGAAACTATTCTCAAAAGTCCTACAACATGTCTCAACATCCATCATCATCTGGTTCAAAATCCTCTCACCATGCAAAGACTCCCTCCATGGAGTTTGTAGATGAAGACGTGATGGACGTTACTCCACTTTGCATGATACCAAGCGACACTCCAGGCCCCTCCTCCAATGATGGAGATAAGCAAGGTAATACCTCTAGTAACTCTTCTCTTCCAAAAGACATGCATTATGCTGATCGTGCCACAAGGAACCTAGTCACTAGGATTCTAAGTGAAGGGCATGAAGTCAAAGGGGTTTCCACTCCTCTGACCAGAAGGAACCCCTCTCCTGAGGTGGAAACCCAAGCTGAGAAAGATGATGACTCATCTAGATCATAAAAGGAAGTTGCTGCTGAAGGGCTATGCTCTCTAGGTAAAACCCTACCTAGCAAGAAACCAGCAAATATGTCTCAGGAGAAAGGTATTGACCTAGAGGAAGAAAGCTCTGAAGAAGAGGATGGTCCTTTGGTTAATCTTGTAAACCTAGTGTAGCTGAGAAACTAAGAACTAGGAAAGGAAAAAGTGTGGCTAGAATGAGAACAGGAAGAGTGAAAAAGACTGCTGGTATAGGACCCTCAAAAGCTTGGAGAAAAGTTGAGGTGAGGAAAAGGAAAGAAAGGGATAGCTCTAACTCTGAGGAAGATGTCGAAGACGATGTCCCAGACATCTCCCCTGCAAAAAGGCAGGCTGTTCAGAAGCCTCCTGGCAAGGCTGCTGCTGTACACCTAGACAATATCTCCATTGATTTGGAAGATGGTGCAGCAAAATGGAAATTTGTCATTCAGAGGAGAGTAGCTATTGAAAGAGAGCTTGGAAAAGAGGTTGTAGAGGTGAAAGAGGTAGTTGAGTTGATCAAAAATGCTGGACTAATAAAGACTGTGGTAGCTCTAACCCAATGTTATGAGGGGTTGGTTAAAGAGTTTATTGTTAATATCCCTGAGGATATTTATGAAAAGAGCAGCAGGGAGTTCTGTAAGGTGTTTGTAAGGGGAAATGTGTGAAATTCTCACCAAGTATTATCAACAAGTTCCTAGGAAGAGGAACTGATGAAGGAGTGGACCTAGAGACTACAGACAATGAGGTCTGTAGGGTTATCACAACTGGCCAAGTTAAGGAATGGCCTAGTAGGAATCACTTATCAACTGGGAAGCTCACTGTCAAATATGCCATCTTACACAAGATTGGTTCAGCTAATTGGATGCCTACCAATCATGTCTCTACCATCTCCATTAGTCTTGGAAGAATTATTCATGCAATTGGAACAAGGGTTAACTATGATTTTGGCAAGTTCATATTTGGTCAAACCATTAGACATGCTTCTACAAATGCTGTGAAGTTACCCATTGCCTTCCCCTCCCTTATTTGTGGCATTATCCTGAGCCAACAACCAGGCATCCTGAGTACAAGTGACATTCCAAGTAGGAGAAAATTCCCTCTGTCCATTCATTATAAGCTGTTTGAGGGAAGTCATGTCAATGATGTCATGACATCTGCCAAAAGGGAGCCTACATCTCAGGGGAGCTTAGTTGATCAACTAAAAGAAACCTGCAAGGAATTGGATAATGGTATAAGGGTGGCCAAGTCTAGAAAAGAAGCTTTAGAAAGTCTTATCTGTAGCCTGGAGAAGGAAGAAGTAGAGAAGGCTGGTAAGGACTCAAATGCAAGATCAAAATCCCAATCCAGTGGCAGTTCTGGAAGCTCTGAAGACTCTAAAGGTGAAGGTGAAGATACAGGTGAAGGTGAAGGTGATACTTCTTCTTCTGATTAATGGTTCCTGCCTGTGTTAAAGACTGGTAAGGTGAAGTCTGTGAGGTGTGCTGAAAAGATTGATGGAAGCTGGTCTGCTGTTTGGAAGGATGTTGTCTTTATGGTTCTGTTTATGTATTTTGTGGCAGTCCTCATTGATGCCTGTTATGTAATATTTAGGGCTCTTAAAGAGTTCCTTGTATTTTTTCATTATCTCAGCTATCAGCTGTGTATAATGATGGTGTGTACTTCCTGAATATTTTATTTTAACATGCTTAATATTATAACATCTGATCTAAAATTCTCTGCTAGGCTAATAGACATTTATTTTGTCTGATTGGTCACCTTTGGTCAATTTTGACTAAAAAGGGGGAGAAGTGATGATATGGAAGCTGTTGTGGAAGTTGTGATATGTATATAGCTGGAGGACAGCTATTATTAAAGGAAGTGCACAGGTGTTAAAACAGAATGTTGTTCTGTTTACAGATGTCAAAGAGGATGTCTGATATGGTGCACATGTGTTGTTGTTGAAGAAGATGTCAGAATGACATTCTGGATGGTACAGGTGCTGGAGTTACAGTAGCTGTTATGTTCATGGAAACTGTTTGTTGTGTGCACAGATTTAGGGGGAGAAGGAGTACCCTTGTGCATATGTTTGTCTTACTAGTTGCATCCATAACTAGTAATTCTGTTTCTGTTGCACAGATTTAGAGGGAGGAGAAGTACCCTTGTGCATATTACTAGTAGCCATAGCTAGTAATTGTTGTTGCTTCTGCTGCTGATTAAGCTACAGTTATGTTGTTTAACTGCTGATAGTTTACCTTGTGAACAAAAAGGACAGATATATGTTTTAGCCAAAATTTGCCAAAGGGGGAGTTTGTTGATTCTAAGTGTTGGTAGCAATTTTGGTAAAACAAAGAGTGTTCACAAGATGTTATGTGTGATGTCTTAACATGAGATATCCTGTGTACCTGCTGGAGTTCAAGAACACGTTCATGCAGGATTGTTTCAGAATGCCACATACAATGCCATGACTTCTGATATTGGATGTACCTGCTGGAGCTTAAATGAAAGACATGTTCAGGCAGGATTGTTTCAGATGACATACACAAGGTCATGACATCTGATATGGCTGTACCTGCTGGAAGTTATAAAAGGAATTATTGGATTATGCAGGATTTTTCCAGGATGTCAGACCCGATGTCATGACATCCTGTACACAAAACATTCAGTATAAGTGTCTGGTGTTTTGTGATTGCACAATTAATGGCAATCTTTGTATGATTGAAGATCTGATTAGCTGGCGCATTCAATCATGGATTACAACCAAATTTACTTATTTTCCAAGGAGATCTAACCAGTTGTTATAAAAAGATTTGATTGGAAAATAGATTTAGGGTTTTCAAGATGTCCAAGCCCAACTGAAAGCTTCTATAAAAAGGGACTTAGAAAACCTGTTTGTACACATAACCAATACTGAGCGAAATATAGAGAGAGAGCTAGGGTTTGTGTCTGTTTAGTCGTGAGACTTGTAGGTCATTCAAGTCATCCATTGATGATTGAATTGGACTGATTTGTGGTTGTAATTTGTCACTCTAAAGCTGTGAAGCAAGAGTGTGTGTCTTCTTTATCAAAGCTGTGAAGCAAGATCAAGAGTGTGTCTTCTTGATTGAAACTGTGAAGTAAAATCAAGAGTGTGTAATTGAAAAGTATTTTCTTTTCACAAGGGATTGTTGTTTAAAATCACTGGTGTGTGATTGTAGGGAAGTGAGTGGGTTCTCATATCTAAGAGTGCTTAGGTAGAAATTGCACGGGTAGAGATTAGGTGAGAAAGACTGTAACTTGTTGAAGTGTGCAGAGAGTCTTTGAACTAATTCTATTTTAGTGAATTTCCTTCCTGGCTTGGTAGCCCCCAGACGTAGGTGAGTTGCACCGAACTGGGTTAACAATTGCTTGTGTTATTCGCTTTACCATTCTGTTTTTTTATCCATTGTGTATTAACAGATATTAGTGTCGTGACATTACCTTCGACATCTTATATCTGATACCAGAATTTCCTCCATTTTCACCGACATGCTCGAAAAACATATGGAAATCTTCATGGTTGACTTCTCGGTCTTTGGATCCTCATTTGATAACTGTTTAATTAATCTCTCTCGTGTTTTAGACAGGTGCTGGAAAACGAATTTAATTCTGAACTGGGAGAAATGTCACTTCATGGTGCGTGAAGGGATAGTGTTGGGTCACAAAATTTCCTACAAGGGAATTGAAGTTGACCAAGCAAAAGTGGAAGTGATATCTAAACACCCACCCCCTGTTAATGAGAAGGGTATCAGGAGTTTCTTAGGACACGCAGGTTTTTACCGCAGGTTCATAAGAGATTTTTCAAAAATTGCAAAACCGCTGACCACTTTATTGGTTAAAGATAAGGCGTTACTGTTCAACAAAGAATGCACCATAGCCTTTGAGACATTGAAGAGCAAACTAATTTCAGCACTAATTATTATTGCCCCCGATTGGTCTCTTCCATTTGAGATCATGTGTGATGCTAATGATATTGCTGTAGGGGCAGTCTTAGGACAGTGAAGAGATAAGTTATTACATGTCATTTACTATGCTAGTCATGTGTTAAAGCCTGCACAAATGAACTACGTGAAGCTAGCGGAAATATACCCAAACGTATCGCACGCTCGAACATACAACAGAGTCTCCATCGAACTTTATTTATCCCCAAAGGGAAGGGAAAACATCGATAAAACCCGGGGGAAAGCGATATGCTGGTTAAGGAAGTCAGTTATGTAAGGGGAAGGTATTAGAACCCCAAATATCCATGGTACTCCATGGGAACCGTTTTGATTGTTCTCGCTGGAGTAGGTGTTAGCTAAAGATTACTCGCAAAAGAAAGGGAAAGGAAAAGAAATAGATAAAGTGCTCGGTGATGATTGGGGACCTCATGCCTACGTATCCTCATAGTGCATTGAGGAATTCAAAGCTTCATAGTTCAAGGAACTAAAGGCGGGAGATGAAAAGAAGTGTGATCGAAGTATGGTCTGAGCTAAAGGATAATGTTGTTTGAACTCCAAAAAGGGTGAAAAGATGAACCCAAGAGTAAGGTGGCTATTACCAATACGTGGACTAGCAGGCCGCCACTATAAGATAAAGCCGAAAAGACGAAGAAATAGGTGTTTGGACGCAGTCCCAAACATCTCTTGGTTCACAAGGTGACGCAAGAAGGAGCACAAAGAAGTAATATATTTGGCTCAAAGAGTATGTATATCACATGGAGTGAAAGAAGGTAGAATACGGATGTATCAGGGAGATGAATGGTGTGAAGCGACCGAAGTCACAGAATTGAATATTTAGTGATAAGTGACTGAAGAAATGTTGTTTGAAATCGAAAGGTGAAAATGTATAGGAGTCCATAAGAGAAATGGGGTTTCTACCATAGAGGGAAACAACGTTAACCGATACGTGGATTAGCAGGTCGCCACTGTAGGGTTTTGGCTAAAAAAGGAAGGAATTAAGTGTTTGGGGTTGTTTTCCCAAACAACTCTAGATAGAAATGAGGACTACATCAGGTGTCCTAAAAGGGTGTATATGGAATTCCAAAGAAAGTGTATTTCGATGTCAAAGAGACACTATGTCAATGGGTGAATGATTTATGATCGAAGGGTAGATAATGGATTATGAAAGATATGGATGATGCCCTAAGGCGAAGGAGGAATAATTAGAAGTATGCTCGCCAAGGATTTGCATCCCTGTGCCTACGTATTCTCATTGTGCAATGAGAAAGTCAGAGCAATCGTAGTTCGGAACTATGAGAATAAAGAGAGATGTTTGTCTAAGCAAGAGGGACTCACAAGACAAACACTAAGGAAGGATTGCAGTACTGGAGTGCAAGGAGTTGTGTGTCACTTGCTAGGGAATCGACAATTCGAGATCAAATAAAGGTAGTATCTTGGATCCAAGAGGAGATAGACTCTTAATCGAAGAGCAAGGTAGGAATTTACCAATACGTGGACTAGCAGGCCACCACTATAAGGTAAAGCCAAAAAGAAAGACTGAATTAAGTGTTTGGGGTTGTTTTCCCAAACAACTCTTGGTTGAAGAGGTATACTGTCATTAGGACGTCCTAAAAGGATGGACAAGGAGTCTAAGGAGAAATATGATTGATCTCAAAAAGATGGTATTGGTTGAGTGAATGGAGAATGATCCATGGGATAGAGAAGGTGGATTGATAAATAAGATAGCTCGCGAAGAAACTGGATACTCCTGCCTACGTACCCTTATAGTGCAATAAGGAAATCAGAGCTTTCATAGTTCAGCCCACTAGGGCTGAAAAGAGATTGATTGGAGGCAAGAAGAAATGGATGATTGAGATTGAAATGATTTGAATTGGGAGGATTGAGAATTTAATAAAATGGGGAAAGACTTGATAGTTACTAGATGATGAGAGTCACACTAACTTTCAAGTGGAGGGAGAAGAGTCTTTGTAGTTGTTTCTAACATGATGATGCAGACCTTATCAATCATTCGATTCGAATTGCACTAAAGTTTATGAATGGAGGTGAATATGATGAGTGCTGGGTCATACGTCCCATACCCAAAGATACTTAGAATGGGGGTAGGAATACTCCAGTCCCTCTCCTTCTCCATTACTTAAGGCTCGTATCGTACAACTTGATTCATGATTGGTAAGTTGTTGATTGTTGTCCTTGATTTTGTTGTTTTTGCCTTTGTGAAGAGATACTTGTCAATTATATGATTAGAATTGTGCTAAAGTCTATGAATAGAGGTGAATACGATGAGCGCTGAGTCATATGTCCCATACCCAAAGATACTCAGAATGGGGGTAGGAATACTCCAATCCCACTCCTTCTCTATTGCTTAAGGTTCGTGTCATACTCTTCTAACTTTGATTTAACAAGTGTTGAATATGCCACCTTTGATGTGCTTGAATAATCCGCTGCTTAGTATAACTGAGGATGCCTTGATTGAAGATCTTGTCTTGAGGCCTTGAGCTCCACAGCTTGGAAGAAAAGTCTTATTAAGTGACCAATGGTCTTTTGGTCACTCAACTTAGACTGTGGGATTATACAAGTTCAAAGGATTTAATTAATCAAAATTGCCTTTGATCAATTTAATCATGGGTTTTGATTTGGTTTTTGGGGAACTAAGTTTGGATCTAATCAAAGTTAGTAATTGTTAGAAACTATTCTAAGGGATCATGTTATAGTTAGTCAAAGTTTGATTAAACATTCTAAGTTAGAAGTTAGAAGTCCTAAGGGAGCATGTCAAAATTGGTCAAACTCATGATTAAAATTCTATGTTAAGTCCTACAATTATTAGAAAATGATTAAATTCTAATCCTAAGGGGAGCATGCAATTTTAACACCAAAATACCAAAATAAGCCTAAAAGGGTAAAATAGTCAATTGCAAAAGTATGTCTAATTTTATTCATGGCCTAGAAGGGATTCTAACCTAAAGTTGAATTCTAATTCTAATGTTGAGAATAGTGAAATTCTAAATTTAAGCAAAACATAATTGTTTCTAATTTCAATCTAATTAAAATTTCTAATCAAAATTCTAATGAAAAAAAATCCTAATTCTACTAAAATCCTAAAAAATCAAGATTTTATTCCTAATTGTCAAAATTACCTAATTAATCTAACCTTGTACTAATTAACCTAATCTAAAATTGTAAAAAAAAACAATTAAACATAACAAAAGAAGTGAATTTGGTTGGGGAGGTGTGAGCTGGAAATGGTGGTGTAAAACGGAATTGGATTAGTGGGCTTCAGAATGAGCCCAAAGTTGTTTTTCTTCCACCAGCAAACCCAAAAAAACTGGGGGTGTGACTCCAAAGTCAAGTTGATGGGCTGCCAGATAAGCCCAACATTGTTTTTTTGTAAATTCAGCAAGAATGCCCAAAACTGGGGGGTATGCATAGTAAAAGCGAAAATGGGCTCCTTGAGCCCAACCCAATGTCTCAACACTCCAACCAGGGGGTGCAGGTAGGAATTTATGGGTGAATTAGTAACAAGGTTATTGGGCTTGGCGAAGCCCAACATTCATTTCTTTCCTAAACCCTTGGGGGTGCATTAGCAGAAGTAGTGTGTTAAAGGTAATTTCATGGGCCTAATGATCCAAACCCACTTCTCTCTCTTCTGTTGACTTACCTAAGTCAAACATATTCAAACAACTCTGTGCACGCGCTCGTGGCTCCCACCGTCCGTTCACCATCACCGTGCCGGCGTCCTTCGCCGGCAGCGGCTTACATCTCACCACCGCCACCATTAAATGTGCCAAATCAAGCTAAGCAAGAATAGGGGAATAGAACCGTAAAATAATCATCGAGTTAGGGGAATCGAACCTAAACAATGGAAGAATCCTAGGTCTCTAATCTTAAATTAAATGGAGTTCATCACGAATTAATCTCTAATACCAAAGGGCTTTCACTCCCTAGCCTCAAAGCTACACTCCAGTATGCTCAATGTAAGAAAACATTACAGATGATAGAATGGACTTACCGGAGAAGACGATCGAAAACTTCAACAGGTGAGTTTTTGATCTCGTTTTGCACGTTCCTTCTTCCTCCTCCTTCTTCTTCTTCTTCTTCTTCTTCTTCTTCTTCTTATGGATTGAGAATGGTGAGCAGTGCAGTGGCTAAGCTCAAGCTAAATTGAAGCTTCAAGGTGAAGCTTCAATGGCTTTTTTGTGAGAGAGTGAGAGAGCTTTGGTGAGGGTGAGGGAAGACATTGCAGAGAGAGTGAAGTCGCGCAAAAATGCCAAGGGTCCTGAAAATGAGATGAATCTCTTAAATAGATTTTAGGTTTTGAACTTGTTAGCTTTGGATTTAGGTATGGAGTTGGTTAAACATGGTTTGCAGTTAGTTGGAGTCAACTCACTAAGTTAATTGAAAACTCAGTTAGTTATGTTAGGGAAACTCAGTTAGTTATGTGAATTGATGTTGGTTAGTGAGTAAGTGAACTTGAAGTTTGACTGGCCATTGCAGGTTAAGGTTTAGTTGCAGTTATGTTGAAATGATTTTGGTGACCTGTTGTTCATGTTGTAGGTTGAACTTAAGTGACTTTTCTTTTGCCCTTTGAATTGATGAACAACTTGGTATGTGAATGTTAATGGCTTTGGTAAATAGACTGACTGCTGTAGGTAACATTAGAATTAGGTGATGAGGTCATTGGATCAGGTAACCTGCTGAACTGGTAACTGTTAAATGCAAGGGTGCTTTGGTTTGCTGCAGGTTGTTCTGAATGAATGTGGAACCATTGTACTCGATGACAGGCTGGATTGGTAACGCCTTTCTTCAATTGCAGCTTGGTCAATTCCTCTTTGGCTTCCTTTTGTTAGGCCTGATGATTTATTCCCTAAAAAGAAACTTGAGTTTCCTCACCTTGGTGACATTCTTTCATGTAGAATCAAGTAGAATCTGTTGTACTATTGTCACATGCCCTGCTATACCATAGGTTGCATTCACTTAACTTTTTTACACATGATGACCCTTGTTGATATGCATGGCCATTGATGGATTTTGATTATGGAAATTGCAGCTGGTGCGCAGTGACATGTGAAGAAAGAACATGTCATGTGAAGCAAGATATTGGCTCCACAATGTAGATGCCTCATTGCTGCTATTGATGATGATGCCTGTCGCAACCTAAAAAATACAGTGTGCGAAAAAAACAACCGACAAAAAAGAAATGACAGAAGAGTCGCCACCGTGCGTTATTTATCCCAAAGGGGGAAAGGAAACGCTCGAAGTAAACCTGGAGGAAAAGGAAAAGACAAGGTCTCGCAACCAAATCTTGGGTTCGGGAGTCGGTTATGCGAAGGGAAGGTATTAGCACCCCTACGCATCCGTAGTACTCTACGGGATCCACTTTTGTAGTTCTTGTCTAAAGGGTGTGGGTTTATCTAATGTGTTATTTACTAAAAAGGGGTCAAAAGAAAATGACTCGCACGGATGTCGCATCCACTGCATACGTATCTCATCTGAACATGAGAATCAGAGTCTTCGTAGCTCGACTGACCTAGGGGTTAGGGGGATGTGTGCTTGCTAAGACATCGCGTCTTATGCCTACGTATCTCATATGGAATGAGAATCAGAGCAAAACGTAGTTCGGCTAACTACGGGGTAAGGGTTGGGTTTGGGTGAACGACGTTACTGCGCAATCTACCGGATGCTCGACCTTTGGAGACTTACTCACCTGTAGTAGAAGGAGTAAACATGTGTTTAGGAGAAGAGAAATCAATGAGATGTTTGCGTTTTAGGAATGCTCATGCAAGAGGGCATTCCTATGGGGAGGAACATGCATAAAGTAAACACACAAAAACATTGTCTCCTATTGAGGTCTTCCAGCTAGGAAAGCGGTAAAATGCAGGAAAGATATAAAAGTACCACACGGATAAAGATCCGAAGTAACAGTAACTAAGGGAATAAGAAACCCAGAGATCCTTCCAAGCTAACACCATCAAAGAAAGCCAGTCAGTACGGGTAATCGGAATAAACCTCCAGGTGGTATCCCACAAATAAAGTGGAATACCAAACAAGCCATCTCTGCAAAAGTCATGTGAGCCCTCACAAAAACTCAACAAACAGGTTAGGATAACATGCCGGAATCAGGCGAAAACAATGCCATGACAAACACAAGACAAATTGGAGCAAACAGAAAAAATCAGCTACTGTCACGCTCGCTACTGCTTCGCCTAGCGAAGGTTTAGCGAAGCTTCGCTGTATGCTCGCCTAGCGATGGTGCTAGCGAGTACCTGCGGGTTTTGGATTTCTTCCTCAATAACAGTCCGATTTCCATGATCCGAAACCCTATGGTATCCATCTCAGAAACGAAACGATTAAACATTCAAGGTATTGTTTACATATTCATGCACATTTAAAACCCGTGGGCAAAACCTAACGTTACCTCATACATTCGGAGTATTCAAATTGAAGGCATAAAGTAATATGGATAAGGGCAAACCTGATTGGAGAGATCGATCAAAATCGGATGGCACGGCTGGGTTTTCAAAGCAATGTTAGGGTTTGCGCGAGGCGGAGGTGAAAAAGTGTGTGAGTCAGAGTGAACCTTTCAGAGCTGTCTCGAGGTTGCTGCAGATTAGTTCGTAGGTAACCTTTTTCTCTCTCTTTTTCTCCCATTTTTTCTCCCAGGGTTTTGTTCTATTGAAACTCCAGTATTTATAAGCTGAGATTGGTGGCTTGGTGGGCTCAAATGAGATAGGCCCAAGTCCATGACTCTGCTGTTATTCTGAAAACGCGCTCTTCGCCTAGCGAAGGATCGGCTCGCCTAGCGAGCATGACAGATCCTTTCGCTAAGCGAACCACTCTGCTCGCCTAGCGAGCATGACAGTTCAGGCTCTGCTTTTTGCTCCTTCAAGCTTAGGTTCTGAATGATGAATAGACCCCATTTGAACCTGTTGGATATGATTCTGATTGACATGATGAAATGCAATATGAAATGGTAAATGACCTAAAAATGAATGCATGAATGAGGAGGGAAAATTTTGGGGTGTTACAGCTGCCCCTATTCAATCATCAGCTAACCCGAGCAGGATGAAAGCGAACAGCTTATCAGACAGACGTGGTGAGCTGTGATTGAATACCAAAGACAGACCGAAAATTTGCGCTCTGAGAACACCACAAGAATGCTGAAATACATTGCGCTGTTTTTTCTTCCGATCCTCTGGCTGAATCTGAATCAGTCTTCTGACTTAATCTGGAATTTCGATTCTCTGGCTGAATCTATACTCAATTTAGTCATCTGGTTGGATATTAATTTTGATCCTCGGGCTGAATGCGATTTTGATCCTCGGGCTGGATACGATTTTGATCCTCGGGCTGGATACGATTTTGTCTTCTGACATGACTTCAATCTTCTGGCTAGATCTTCTTTGTTTCGATTCTCTGGCTGAATCTGTTCTCGTTGATTCTCTGGCTGAATCTATTTTCGGTCTTCGGGCTAGACCTGACTTCGATCTTCTGGCTAGATCTGGATTGTTTTGATGATAAATTCCCACCATCAAGATCTCGCATCTGAGGCATGCGCTGGTTGACCCTCTTTCGAAATCTACACCCAATCTTCATGTTAGATATGCAGCTTCTAGAATATTCCACCTTTTTTGGGCTTCGTACATATTCTTCAGGCTAGAACATGTTGTAACGACTCTTCAATTAGACTTTGTTTTTAAATTGCGATCCGCAGGCTGGATCCTCTTGTAGGTTGGTTTTCTATTGAGCTGTCAATCTACTCCTCTAGCTGGCTTGTTGGGGAAGTAACGCTTGTAGGCGACTCTCTGGCTGAATCTTCGAATTGACCCTCAGGCTGGCTCATTGGAAAATGATTCTCAGGCTGAATCTTCAAGAATGACCCTCAGGCTGGCTCATTGGAAAACGATTCTCAGGCTGAATCTTCGAAATGACCCTCATGCTGGATCACACACACTTGATCCTCTGGCTGGATCTCATGACTTTGGTTGTAAAACAATTCTTTAGTCTGCTTTGGAGAACCTGTTTATCAGCTTATGTGTATGCTTGATATGCATGCAAATGCAAATGTTATGCATGATGCAAAAAGAAATCTGCTTGGGGAAGCAAACTCCGGTAGGGAACGGATCGCTGTATCAATCCTTGAATGCTCTGTGGGGAATGATCCGTCTGCCGGGACCGGGGAGCCACCGAAAATAAATCGGCTTTCTCTTTGGGGAGTTGACCTTGCTGGGGAGTATCAACCATGAGAACTTTGCTTGACGAGGCTCTGTGAGGAGATCTGCGGGGAAAACACTTCCTGGGGAAATGTCGTAGGGATCGACCTTTGCTGGGGATATGAACTTGCTAATCGTCCTCAGGCTGGGGATCAAAATAAATCTGTTAAAAATAATTGTTGGGGAATGAGATGAACACTGGGAACACCACCCTCTCGTCTGTTGGGTATGCAACTACTCTGCTGTTGCTGGGGATACACGGTGCAACTCTACTGGGGGACATGCTCTGCTGAGGAGAGACTTTGTCAATCGCTTGGGGATGAGGATTCATGGCTTGGCATCCGGTTCCTGTGACCTGTAACCAAAAACACACGTATGTCCCTGGGGAATTACTCGATTTGAATTCACCGTCCGGGATTAAGCACATTCAAAGCAATTTTAAATGTTTTCCTGTGAAAATCACCTGCAAAAGCCACCATTATGTTCAGATGTAATATGTTTTATTAAAAATTCGGACATTTTTGCAAACAAACTGATAAAGAGGCTTTTTAACTGAATATTCGACTTTTATTGGTTGAAAAATTTGTGCCAGGAATAGGCGAGTACATCGGGAAGCTGATCCCTGAAAAGAGGTGATCGCTATAAATTGAACGAAAGAAACTATCCTAATGGCAACGTGGATACGGGGTCCCACTGAGTTTCAACTCTGCTATGGCTCGTATGTCCTCAAGACGCTCTACTCATCTTGCTTTCTGAAGTGGATGATTAGTCGATCTTTAACCTCCGAAGATTGCTGGATTGAATGAAACGGTGACATAACACGGATGAACTCAGATTGCAGTCATTCGCTTATTCCCTCTTTTGCGTGGACCGCCCTTTTGGGTTTTCAATCCACCGGGATACCCTTTTTTGCCTGAGCCGCCCTTTCGGGTTTTCGACTCACCGGGTGTACATCTTTTTATTTTTATATCCCTAATTTTTTCCCGAACCTCTTTATTCTTTTTTTTTTGGTTCGCCGGGATGCCCTTTTTTTGCCTGGACTCTTCTTTTTACTGTCCAGCGGGTCTATTTTATGCGAAGTATTTTTTAACTGCGTCTGAGTTGACAGGGGGTGGGAAGTCTTCGCCATCCATGGTTGTTAGCATCAAAGCTCCGCCAGAGAAATCCCTTTTGACCACGTATGGCCCCTCATAGTTCGGTGTCCATTTGCCCCTGTGATCTGTGTTGGGAGGAAGAATTCTTTTGAGTATCAATTCACCGACTTGATACTCCCGAGGACGCACTTTCTGATCAAATGCTTTCTTCATTCGTCTCTGATATAGTTGGCCATGGCATATAGCTATTCGGCTTCATTGTTGGTGCAGGGAAAAGTTATTCTAGCACAAAATGGCATATGAACTCCCTCTGGCGTGATCAACACTGCACCAACTCCACTACCATTGACGTTGACTGCCCCATCAAACATCATAATCCATTTGGATTCAGGGTCAGGCCCCTCCTCCGGGAGTGGTTCCTCGCAATCTTTCGATTTGAGAAACATGATGTCCTCATCAGGAAAGTCGAACCTCATAGGTTGGTAATCATCAATCGATTGCTCTGCAAGATAGTCTGACAAGACACTTCCTTTGATGGCTTTTTGTGAAGTGTATTGGATGTCATACTCTGCCAGTATCATTTGCCACCTAGCAATCCTTCCGGTAAGCGCTGGCTTTTCAAGAATATACTTGACTGGATCCATCTTTGATATCAATAGAGTCGTGTGAGTCAACATATACTGTCTTAGTCGGCGAGCAGCCCATGCCAAAGCGCAGCAAGTTTTCTCGAGCAGTGAGTATCTTTGTTCACAGTCGGTAAACTTTTTGCTAAGGTAGTATATTGCATGCTCTTTTCGACCTGACTCGTCATGCTGACCGAGCACACAACCCATTGACCTTTCTAACACAGTCAAGTACATGATCAACGGTCTTCCTTCTCGACCTGTAGACTGGCCCCGATCTTGATCTCTTTCTTGTCGTCTTCGGTACCAATGTTGACGGTCTCAATCACCTCCTGATAAGGTGTAATAGTTCGGTCCTCCTGTTTCAACAACCTGGCTAACTCTTCAGGCAATTCACAATCTTCCTCAACCCCTTCTTCGGCTTGATAGATAGGATTGTCAAAGTCATACTTGGCTATAGCAGTTTCGTTAGCAGTGGGATCCGGGTGATCATCTCTGCATGATGGAGGATCATGCTTTACCTTAGGACGAGAGATTTTTTTTTGGAAAGAAAAACGAAAAAGAAACATTGCCATTTTTTTGTAAAAGTAAAAACTGAAAGAAAGAGAACACAAAATTGTTTGCAAAAGCTATCCTTTATTGATGATAAAAATAATTGCGAAATGTAACTAAATGGATGGCCCTACAGATGAGTCATTACACCTTGGGCAAAGTGTAAGACTTTCTTATGCATGTAATAAAAGGAAAACAATAAAAATTACTCTTTCAGTAGAGTAACCCGGACGACTTTTTCAGACGACCAATTGTTGAGCTTTTCTCCCGGGACACACGGGCGAATCCAGCTATCTAAGTCACAGTTGCTGTCAGCCTTGTCTTCATCTGCAGCATTGACGATGTGGGGAGAAATCAAACCCCTGCTGGAGAAAGTACCAGCTTCATTCTTCTGAGACCCCGGAGTAAACCCCAATCCAAACTTGTCTTCTTTGATGATTGGATCCATAAACTTGCCCCCAGCCTTGGGCATTACCGGCCTTAACCACTTCAACAACATTAATCCCCTGCCCGCCGTGGGCTGGCATCGGGTTTTGGATAACATTAGGCACTGGAGAAAAATTGATAGCCTGGGCATCTCTCAAATCTTGTACCTTTAGCTGGAGAGCCTTGCAATTATCTGTAGTATGGCCAGGTACGTTGGAGTGAAAAGCACATCTGGCATTGACATCATAACCTCTAGGCAAATTATTGGGATCGATTGGCGGGGCCAGAGTTCTTAACGTAACCAGATTCAGGTCAATCAGCCTGGGAAGTAATACAGAATAAGGCATTGGGACTGGCTCAATGACACGGTCCATCTGCCTTGGACGTTGTTGATAGTGTCTCTACTGACCCGGATTACCTCCTTGTTGTTGATTGTTGTACCTGGGTTGCTGTTGCGGATGATACTGCGGTTGTTGTTGCTGTTGAGGAACAGGTGTTGGAATGGTGATTGCGGCCACTTGATCTTGATAATAATTAGGGCGTCCTCTGCCCCTGCCTCTGCCGGCATACACAACGCTTGTCTCGCCTTCTCTTCTTCGCTGACCGTTACCAGCAAACGGTTTCTTGGGACCTGATGAGTTGGAAGCACTATTGTCTTGAATTCGGTCCATCTTCAACAGACTCTCGATTCTTTCTCCAGAAATTACTATCTCTGCAAAGCTGATTGACGGGCAAGCAGCCAATCTCTCAATATAATTGCCTTGAAGAGTGTTCATGAACATGTCCGCCATCTCCCTTTCAGACATAGGGGGTTGGACGGACGCAACGATCTGTCTCCAACGCTGAGCATATTCTCTAAAGGTCTCCTTGGCAGTCTGAGACATTCCTTGCAACAAGGTTCGATTTGGAGCCATGTCCAAGTTGTATTGATAATGCTTGACAAAAGCCTCTGCCAAGTCTTTCCAGCTCTTGATGGTAGTACGAGACAAATGAGAATACCATTCACGAGAAGCCCCAGTCAGACTGTCTTTAAAATAGTACATCCACAACTTTTCATCTTTAGTGTGAGCCCCCAACCTTCCCAGATAAGATTGGAGATGAGTGCGTGGGCAAGAAGCCCCGTTGTATTTCTCAAAAGTATGGGGTTTGAACTTGTGAGGAATCCTTACTCCCTGAACCAGACCAAGATTTGTGACATCAAAACCTAAGGAATTTTGAGACTCCAAAGATTTGAGCTTCTCAGCAAGCTCATCCATACGGCGAGTGGTCTCGTGAGCCTCGTCGTGCAAAGAGAATTGATCATACTGATAGTCTTCAGTAATAGGGCGCCCGTTAATCCGAATTCCTTGATTCACATTGTACCTTCCGCCAATACCATTTCCAACATTCCCCGTATTGCCAATGTTACCCGGGTTTCTATCAGCACTTGCGTTACCCGCGTTACCAGTGTTCACAGGGTTATCAACGTTCCCAGGGTTACCAGGGTTTCCCTCAGCATTTGCGTTACCCGCGTTACCAGTGTTCACAGGGTTATCAGCGTTCCCAGGGTTACCAGGGTTTCCCTCAGCATTTGGTATCTCCACCTCTGGATCGGGCCTCGGTTGCTCAACCAATTCCCTCAGCTTTTCCTGGCCTTCTGCCATACCAGTCATCAATGTCATGAACTGATCCATCCTTTCACGCATATCAGCCAGCTCTTTCTGTACCTGGTCCATCGCTAGTCGTGGACGATTTTCCTTTGTCGGGTACCTGTGGACTCGCTTGGGACCAATAATGCTTGAGACAGGGAACAAACATTAGACACTGCGGTGACACCTGCAAAACAAACAAGGGTTAGTATGCATGGTATGCGATGCACTGCTTTTTCAATTTTAGAGCACCCCCCTTTTGAAAAGGAATACCCTGCAAATGAATAAGCATGAGATGTTGGATGCAAACAAGCAGATGATGTTATGCAATGCAAGGGACATGTCAATCAGAATTGCTGGATCCGCTTGAACATCCGTCAGGTTGCACTGCCTGGAGAGAAACCCACTGAGGAATATAATACCGGATCAGTACTTTGGCATGGATTCGGAACCGGGAACCGTAGAACACAGTCATCAACTCAAAACCCAAACTTCAGAACCAACGGTCACCAACAAGAACCGAACAATAGTCACCAACAGAACAAGTCACCATCAGTACCTGTGAATGATTCATTCCCGCCCCACTCACGGGTGTAATCTAGGCCAGGGTAAGGTCAAGAGAAACGCAGGATAAACAATCCTTTCAAGAATATCATCATATGCACACCAGGTGTATGCAATGATAATACCCCATCAGAATCTGAACTGCTCGTGATACCATGTTCCACTAAGTGGCGCCATACCACCTGCTTCCCATGAATCACTCTATTCCTAGGTGTCCTAAAGTTCACTCATAGCTTGTGTATTGGGCCTTTTACCTCTCATAGAACATCCCATCCCAACAAACAGAACCAGCAGATACGATAATCATACGTACACAATGCAATAAAGCAGGTAAATGCTGAAAAATAAATAACTATACAAAAGAATAAACACCCAACAAACAAGCAACCTACAAAAGCTAGAAGGGACTCGCTTAGGGAAACCGGGTCCCCAGCAGAGTCGTCAGCTGTCGCAACCTGAAAAATACAGTGTGCGAAAAAAAGAACCGGCGAAAAAGAAATGACAGAAGAGTCGCCACCGTGCGTTATTTATCCCAAAGGGGGGAAAGGAAACGCTCTAAGTAAACCTGGAGGAAAAGGAAAAGACAAGGTCTCGCAACCAAATCTTGGGTTCGGGAGTCGGTTATGCAAAGGGAAGGTATTAGCACCCCTACGCATCCGTAGTACTCTACGGGATCCACTTTTGTAGTTCTTGTCTAAAGGGTGTGGGTTTATCTAATGTGTTATTTACTAAAAAGGGGTCAAAAGAAAATGACTCGCACGGATGTCGCATCCACTACATACGTATCTCATCTGAACATGAGAATCAGAGTCTTCGTAGCTCGGCTGACCTAGGGGTTAGGGGGATGTGTGCTCGCTAAGACATCGCGTCTTATGCCTACGTATCTCATCTGGAATGAGAATCAGAGCAAAACGTAGTTCGGCTAACTACGGGGTAAGGGTTGGGTTTGGGTGAACGACGTTACTGCGTAATCTACCGGATGCTCGACCTTTGGAGACTTACTCACCTGTAGTAGAAGGAGTAAACGTGTGTTTAGGAGAAGAGAAATCAATGAGATGTTTGCGTTTTAGGAACGCTCATGCAAGAGGGCAGTCCTATGGGGAGGAACATGCATAAAGTAAACACACAAAAACATTGCCTCCTATTGAGGTCTTCCAGCTAGGAAAGCGATAAAATGCGGGAAAGATATAAAAGTACCACACGGATAAAGATCCGAAGTAACAGCAACTAAGGGAATAAGAAACCCAGAGATCCTTCCAAGCTAACACCATCAAAGAAAGCCAGTCAGTACGGGTAATCGGAATAAACCTCCAGGTGGTATCCCACAAATAAAGTGGAATACCAAATAAGCCATCTCTGCAAAAGTCATGTGAGCCCTCACAAAAACTCAACAAACAGGTTAGGATAACATGCCGGAATCAGGAGAAAACAATGCCATGACAAACACAAGACAGATTGGGGCAAACAGAAAAAATCAGCTACTATCACGCTCGCTACTGCTTCGCCTAGCGAAGGCTTAGCGAAGCTTCGCTGTATGCTCACCTAGCGATGGTGCTAGCGAGTACCTGCGGGTTTTGGATTTCTTCCTCAATAACAGTCCGATTTTCATGATCCGAAACCCTATGGTATCCATCTCAGAAACGAAACGATTAAACATTCAAGGTATTGTTTACATATTCATGCACATTTAAAACCCGTGGGCAAAACCTAACGTTACCTCATACATTCGGAGTATTCAAATTGAAGGCATAGAGTAATATGGATAAGGGCAAACCTGATTGGAGAGATCGATCAAAATCGGATGGCACGGCTGGGTTTGCAAAGCAATGTTAGGGTTTGCGCGAGGCGGAGGTGAAAAAGTGTGTGAGTCAGAGTGAACCTTTCAGAGTTGTCTCGAGGTTGCTGCAGATTAGTTCGTAGGTAACCTTTTTCTCTCTCTTTTTCTCCCAGGGTTTTGTTATACTGAAACTCCAGTATTTATAAGTTGAGATTGGTGGCTTGGTGGGCTCAAATGAGATAGGCCCAAGTCCATGACTCTGCTGTTATTCTGAAAACGCGCTCTTCTCCTAGCGAAGAATCTGCTCGCCTAGTGAGCATGACAGATCCTTTCGCTAAGCGAACCACTCTGCTCGCCTAGCGAGCATGACAGTTCAGGCTCTGCTTTTTGCTCCTTCAAGCTTAGGTTCTGAATGATGAATAGACCCCATTTGAACCTGTTGGATATGATTCTGATTGACATGATGAAATGCAATATGAAATGGTAAATGACCTAAAAATGAATGCATGAATGAGGAGGGCAAATTTTGGGGTGTTACAATGCCATGGTGAGCTTGATGGTTCCATTACAGGTCAGGACAATGGTATGGAGTTTCAAAGTCTAGACTGCTCCTTACATTCCATTATCTCACTGAACTAATGGCATGATGATTGGTGTGATATGCTGTCCCAAACTCCAATCTGGAAAATGTTCATGCAACATATTAGGTACTCTTTGGTTTTGCTATATATGCTGGCTGTTATAGCAATAGGTATTCCTGGACTTGTAACATATATTGAAACCATGGTTGTCATATTTTGTAGCACCTCTGGACTTGTTTTGCAAGGCTCCATCTGGATTAATGCAACAAGATAATGTCATGGTGCCTTGATGCTTTAGTTGCAACTGTTACATTGCAGGTTGATTTGTGAGGCATTGTGAAATGGTTGGTCTGTTTGCAGGGATAGTCCTTTTGTTGTAGCTTTCATGAGCCCTCTCCATAATCATGAACTCCAGACCTACTGCATATGTAAGTGTGTCAAAGGGTCATGTAAATGTCCTGTGATTAATGGTCCTGCTGCATGATGATTGCAGCTAGTAGTAGATTCAACCTTTGCAACCTCATTGCTTGGATCTAGTAACAAGCGCATTTATAGCATGTCTCCACTGCAGGTCTTGGCTCAAGTAAGGCTTAGGAATGATGTCCAGTGCAGGGTCCAAAACAAACTCCTCATGCCTTTGTTCAATAGCAGCAAAGCAATGTAAATGGTATTGCCAAGTGTTGGATGGTTTGCTGCAGTAGCAAGGCCATACTTGTTGCATCATGGACTCTTCACTAGTTGAACCATGCATTTCTTTTGACTTGGTGAGTTTCTTTGGTTAGAGCCATGAGTGGTAAGCAAAGGACAAAGTTGTGTTGTTAGAGAACTCCTTGGAAATTGATTAGGGACAAACCAAGGCCAATGGTCATTAGTTTCCAAAATGTCAAAATGACATGGTTTGCACAATGTGAGTTACTTGTGATGGAAGCAATCAAGAGAAAAGACATCACCAAGCATGAAGATTGGATGACTCATCACAACAAAAGGCTAGGACAAGTTTGGATGACCAAGGGCAAATGAGAGTTGACTTTGGTCAAAGTTGACCAAAAAGTCAACTATTGACCCAGAGTCAACAAATGGTCAAAATTGCATTTTCTTTATATTTTCTTTGTAAATGGACATTGAAACAATGGTTAGGGTGAATTTTAGGGTTTTTGGATTTTGGGTTGACTTTGGTCAAAGTTGACCAAAAAGTCAACCGTTGACCAAAGTCAACAAATTGGTCAAATGTCAAACTTTGTATTTTCTTATGTTGAATCACATGGAATAGTTTAAAATGACATGAAATGGATTAATAGATGGTTTAAAATTGGTTTCCAAATTGTTTTGTTTTATGACTTGGACTTTTGAAAAATAACTTGACTGACAATGTACATGAACAAAGCCATCAAGTGAGACCATAAGATTAGGGTTTTGACATAGTGTCCATGTACCAATAGCATGACCAACAAAATGGCTTGAAGCACAAGGAATTTGGATATTCAGATGATCAGGACCAAAGGCATACCCCTAACCATATGGATAGAATCATTGACACTTGGGATCAAGACCAATACTCCAAGAAGGGTTAGGCCAAGCAAAAATGACAAAGGGTAAAGATTGAAGGGTCATGAGTACCCAATGAGGTCACCAAGTTCATCTGATTCCTATCTTCTAATTAGGGTTTTGGAGACCAAGATAAGGCCTAGGGAAGCTCCATGAGATCATGCCTTGAGGAACTAGGGCTTTGAAGGCCCTAGACTGTCTGGATACACCTTTGTTGAAATAAAACCTTCACCACCATCATTTAGGGTTTCACATCCCCTATGCTGATGATGTGATTAGACCATGCCCTTGGACTTTGATATCTATGTAAACCCTAGCTTTATGAGCCCAAGTTTCTTCTGAATCCATGATGAATGATGCATGTGGGTGAATTATGAATGTATGCAAGTCATCTCTTGATCAAGTGGTTGGATGCATAGGTGAGAAAAGGGAGGGTAAATTTAGGGGTACAACACTACGCAACCACTGAAAAAGAGTTGTTGGCTGTGGTTTACGCATTTGACAAGTTCATGCAATATTTGTTAGGATCGAAGGTTGTAGTGTATATAGACCATGCCGCTTTGAAATATATGTTTTCTAAACAAGACTCTAAGCCGAGACTTCTCAGGTGGATCTTACTCCTCCAAGAATTTGATGTAGAGATCCGAGACAAAACAGGGTGTGAAAACACAGTGGCAGATCATCTATCCCGCATGTCACCAATTGAAGAAAAAGAAGAAAAGAGACCGATAAAGGATGAGTTCATTGAAGAACACATCCTCGCTGTTACCGGTATCCCGTGGTTCGCAGACTACGCGAATTATTTGGTGGGGGTGTAATCCCCAACGATTTTGATTCTAACAGAAAGAAAAAGTTTGTTCATGATTGCAGGTTTTACTTGTGGGATGACCCATTCGTATACAAAAGAGGAGTGGATGGGCTAGTTAGAAGATGTGTCCCGGAGGAGGAGCAAAGGGATGTACTTAGAGCTTGTCATGATTCAGATTATGGAGGACACTTCAGTGGTGACCGAACAGTGGGAAAAGTTCTTCAATCAGGTCTATATTGTCCCACATTGTTCAAATATGCCCAGGACATCGTCAAAGAATCCGACAAATGTCAAAGAACGGGAAATATTTCTAAGAGAAATCAAATGCCGCAAAATGTTATGCTGGAGGTTGAATTGTTTGATGTCTGGGTGTAGCGGGGTATTCGTTACCATTAGAGATATTGACTAAATCCAAGGTAAATCATACAAGTCGAGTCGCCACCGCACTTCTATTTATCCAAAAGAATGGTTAGAAAGCGAATAAAAACCTAAAAGTTTTATCGAATAAAAAACTAGTAAAAATGTCAGAGATCTGGGTAAGGGGGTTGGTTATGCAATGGGAAGGTATTAGGCACCCAAAGCATCCTAGGTACTCCTAGGGAGCCCTTTTCACATTTGTTGCAAAGGTTGTTGTTTTTTTTTTAAAATTTATTTGTGCAAACATGATTTAAGGGATGAGAAAAGCGTGTATGTTTATCTAATGTACTACTTACTAAAAGAAGGGTCAAAAGAAAATGACTCGCATGGATGTCGCATCCACTGCATACGTATCTCATTTGAATCTGAGAATCAAAGTCTTCGTAGCTCGGCTACCTATGGGTTAAAGAGGAGTGTGCTCGCTAAGACATCGCGTCTTATGCCTACGTATCTCATCTGGGATGAAAATCAGAGCAAAACGTAGTTCGACCAACTACGAGTTAAGGGTTGAACGACGTTACTACGCAATCTACCAGATGCTCGACCTTTGGAGACTTACTCGCCTATAATAGAAGGAGATAACATGTTCTTAGGAGAAGAAAAATCAATGAGTTTGAGGTTTTAGGGATGCTCATGCAAAAAGGCAGTCCTAGATGAAGGAACCGCGCTACCTTAAATGACATGCCACGAGAGGCTATACGAAACCTAAGAAATCAGTAACATGCGGGAAAAGTAAAGGGATCGAGAGATCTACCGTACGGATAAAGATCCGAAGTAACAACAATTAAAGAGATAAGAAACCCAGAGATCTCTCAAGCTAGCACCATCAAAGAAAGTGAGTCAGTACAGGTAATCGGAATAAACCTCCAGGTGGCATCTCACAAATAAAGTGGAACACTAGGCAAGCCATCTCTGCAAGAGTCATGTGAGCCCTCACAAAAAAAAACTCAATAAACAGGTTAGAGAAACAAGATAGGGTAATCAAGAGTTGCCCCCAAATCAAAATGTAACCACATGAATCATGCCATTAAAATCCACAAAAAGCTCACAAAAAGCAACCAAGGGTAGGAGGCCTAAACCTCTTGTCAAACACATGCATCAAAAGGGTATCAAATTCACCCATAATACCTCATACATTCAGAGCATTCAAATTAAAAGCATAAAGTAATGGGAATAAGGCAAACCTGACTGGAGAGATCGAATGAAATTGAATTGCCCGGTTGGGTTTGCAAAGCAATATGAGGGTTTATATGAGAGGGAATTGGTTCTTTGCCGATGAGTTCCCTTCAGTCTCTGGAGGTTGCTCTGAACTCTGTTAACTCTTCTCTCACTATCTTTTTCCTGCCAGGGTAATAGGAATAGAATGAAATTTTGTTTCACTGAAACTCTGAATTTATAACCTGATTTTTGTGGACCTGTGGGCTCAAATGAGAGAGGCCCAAGTCCAAAATCTTTCTGTTATATTTTATTTATTTATTTATTTTATTTTTTTATTATTATTTTTTCGTTCTTTTATTTTATATATATATATATATATATATATATTATATATAATATATATATATATATATATATATATATATCGTTCTTCGTTTTTTTTAAACACGTGGGCTTCGCCTAGCGAGCATGACAGTTCAAGAAATTCCTTTGAGCGTAGGTGATTCTGGTGGCTTTTCTTGGGATTCGCTAGGCGACCCATTCTGCTCGCCTAGCGAGCATGACAGCTCATGAACAAACTTTTGCTCGTTCAAGATTAACGTTTTGACTGACGAATAGACCCCATTTGAACCTGTTGGAAGTATCTCAAGCCATTCCCTTGTGTTGACTGATCATCTAAATAGAACCCAAAAAGTGTCTTGGATGATACTCAAGCTTCAAACAAAAGATGTTAGTGACACATTTTTGTGCTTTTGGTTAGTAAACAAAAGTAAGAGAAACAATGATGTATAATTCAAGCATGCTTGGTGATCACAAACCAATCACAAGGAGTCCCACCCAAAGGCAAAGGGAACCGAGATGCTAAAGATCCTTGAGGCAATGCAAATGCAATGTTATGATGCCATGAGGGATCTTAGGGTCAAAATTGGGGTCTTACAGATGCCCCTATTTAAGGTCATTCTAGCCGGAGAAGTGAAGGTTAAAATCTTCGTCTCGATGGGGTAGAATGGGCTTAAATAATAACAAAGAGACGAATTTTGGTCCCTAAGAGACCTCATGATGCAAATGTAGGTATGAAAAATGGTAGCACTCTGTGGAGATATGTGTCCACAAAAGCAAAGAAATCAGAAGCCACTGATAATCCATATGAGCAATTCACTCCATGGGACCAAGACCCTGGGGACTCTCCTGGGGATAGAAAAGGGATAAAAATGCGCGAACAGGTCACGACTCAAAGCGTGGGGAACAAAATTCCAAAGGGAAAAGATCCAATGGAAAGACTCGAGCTGACTCGAAGATGCATGTATTGGGGAGTATGCCAATACAGCAAAAAACTATCCACAGCGGATACTTCGGATAAAATTCGGATGAAAACAATCCACTAAGGGACTTCGCTGGGGATGTCCACAAGGACACTCCTGGGAAGCAGCGGGACAAGGTATTACCGGTTACTGGGTAATAAGCTCAAGGAGACATGTGATCTAAACGCCAGGTATGAGGGTGAGAGATACAACATGCTCAGGAAGAGATGAATATCCAAGACCGGCATAAGGGTGAGAGATATCAAAACTTCAAAACGTCTGAGGAAAACCTAAAAGGTATATTTCAACTCAGGAACTCTGACTCCACAGGGGACAAAAAGTCATAATAGGGAGCAGAAAGGAAGGAACACCAGGGATACCGGTTACTGGGCATATAATAGGTGACCAACCAAGGCGTGAATTGGGGAATATTCCCAAAACACTCATCATCCAAAAGAGGGCTAAAATCAAACTCGATTACAGGATGGATATTCGACTCCACAAAGGGGATACGAATCTTACTCAACTGGGGAAGAACAAAAGGCTTCAGACCCGTGAGTGCATGAGATATACTATCTATTACCGTCAGAACGTAGATAATATACTCGCATGGACGATTACCCACAACCGGTTACTGGGTTAATAAAGGATAAATCGACCGAAAAGAAAAGGCATCGGGATACCGAAACTAGGTATATAATGATGACCAATTCAGGAGAGAAACAATCGTCACCAACAACGACAGGGTAGACGAGAGATGACCCGCTGGGGATAAATTGCGTAATCAGGGCAATTATCCAAGCAGATGAGGGGATATCATCACCGAATATTGGATGAAGATAACTGTCACCAATTAAAGATGAGCAAAAATAGTTACTTTGCAAAAAAGGGAAGAAGTAGGGTTTACAACTACCGGTATGAGGGTAGAGAAACACAGACTCCGCCGAGGATAATGATTACTAATTATTGAGCAATTATTCATTTACCATGGGGAAACAGGAAAAGAGTCTCAAGAGACCGATCTAGGATCAAACTAGATAGGCACACCAAATCAAGACTTGTCCCGGTGAGGATATAACTCAATGGGGAAAACCATCCCAGTATATGTGTTGGGAAGGAACAAAAACAATCAACATCCACGAGGATATAACCCGGTGGGGAATATGGAAGAAAGGATAGACGCTTTCTACTTATGGAGCTAACTCTATATGGAGAGATCAGACACATACATCTGCTTGGGGGAATATATCACCAAATAGCAAGAGACAACAAACAACGATATATGGCAAAGAATGCAACATGAATATCTAAATGTTATAATTATGCATGTATATGTGTGGTTTATGTATGATGTATGCTGACAAACATGACATATCTAACACAACCAGGTCCGGGAATCAACCACCCGGTACTACATCTCAAGAGAGAAAGCCAAGTTCATCGGAGAGTATCCAATCTGCTGGGGATCAGAGATACCAGGAAGCAAAGAACTCTGCAGGGGATGAATCATCAATCATTCCAGCTGGGGACGAGAGTTATCACAGACAAGGTCCACCACACCAACAACTCTACTGGGGAATCTATCCGAGGAGATAAAGGATTTATCGGGATCAACCACCAAATACTGCTCTTGCCCAAAGAGATCCAAGTTGCTGAGGAAGAAAGATTGCTACTCTGCTGAAGGGAAGAGAGGTGACTCTCAACAAGCAATCCACTTGGTAGGGTAAACCACAAGGGGTTCCGGAGGGAGGAGATACAGTCATGCCGGGAATATGGACAAAAATCTTACGCTGTTGGAGATCGTACCACCCTTGGGAGAACATTGAGGATCTCCTAAGTATCCTTTCGTCATTGTGAATGTTCACTTTGTTTAAAAACAAATTATAAAAAATTTGATTGTTTAAAACAATGATATTTTCTTAATCAAAACATGCAAAACATTTGTTGAATAGAAACAGATAAGAGTGCCAATAATTGGATAAAAGGCTCATATTTATTTGATAGAATGGTAGTCTGCGAATGGCAAGACTCCATAGATCTTTACAAATTTGAAATTGGTGATATATATTGGAAAAGGGCTACATTGAACATAATGACCATTTCTCCACCAATTCTGAATCCGATGTATTTGAAGCTTTGGTTGATAATGAGCAAGGATCTCTGACGGACGACAGTTGTAGAACAAAGTCTTGTCAGGATGCAGTTACTTGCCAAATCCCTAATTTTTGCCTAGATTGCCCCCCAGGATGAGGTACTCAATCTAGCGGGATACCTATATTCATTTTTCATGTCTCTAACTTTTGCCTGGACCGCCCTTTCGGGTTTTCAATCCACTGAGACGCTCATTTTTGCCTAAACCGCCCTTTCGGGTTTTCAACTTAGCGAGCTACTCAGTTTTTATTTTTTAGGCGAAGTATTTCTTGACTGCATCTGAATTCACAGGACGAGTGTGAAGGTGAGAAAAACAAGAAAGGGGGGGTTTGAATTGTTTGAAAAATAAGCGCTTTTCCAAAATGAAAATCACACAATGATTTTATACTGGTTCGCTTATAACACAAAGCTACTCCAGTCCACCCGGCCAAGGTGATTTCGCCTTCAACAAGGACTTAATCCACTAATCTTGAAAGATTACAAACAACCCCTAAGAGAGAAGAAAATCTCTTAGTCCTCTCAAGTCTACAGACCACACAAAGTCACTTGAGGAAATCAATCAAATAAAAGATACAAGATATGTAATCTAGAGTGCTTCTAGGAAAGCAAGTATTACAAACTTAAGAACAGATTTTTCACTTAATAAGCAAAAGCTTAGTGAAAATCTTTGAGAGCAAAGATGATTTTCTTGAGCGTGAAATAATTCAGTATAGTTTTGGCTAGTTGATTTCTTGCTTACTGAAAGTTGATTTCTTCTCTATTTATATAGGAGTTGAAGTAGTGTTGAAATAGAGTTGAAGTAGAGTTGAATCTGGTGGATAATGAGATGTAATTACGCCATTCCATAAATAGCTTCTGCAGGAGACTTTTTCTTTTAGAAGTGACTACTTACCACAAGTAGTATCTTTTCTCTTGGAAGAGGAGATTAACATCTCTTTCTAATTGAGGAAATCCATTTGCAGAACTTTAACTTGGCTTAAACGTTACTTCATCATGATTAACAAATCTGATTAGAGTCTTCATGTATCTGGAGAATCTTGGGATCTGGCTTCTGATGTTATTTCTTGAGAGTTCAGATAGCGCTGACATATTTCAGAGTTTACAGAAGGCATTTGTTCAGAGTCAGAGCTTCTAGACTTTACTTCATGTTCAGATGCTTCTGATACTTTGCAGTTTTGTCCAGAGTCAGAGCTTCTTGAAACGAGATTTCACTTTAGATGCTTCTGATACTTGATAATTTGTATCTGATCTTGTTGTGCATCTGATGACATCATCAGATTTATTTCTTCTATCTTTAGAACCCTGCACACTTAGAAACTTTTCGTTAGGGTGCCATTTTTGGTTTCATCCTTTGTTATCATCAAAATCAAGGAATCTGTTGTAGAACAATTTTTGTTCTTACAATCTCCCCCTTTTTGATGATGACAAAACAACTTAAAATAGCAGATGAAACATGAATAAAATAAGATCAGATAGACAGAAGCTCCCCCTGAGTTAGTGCTAGGGAGTTCAGAAGTTCTTACCAGAGCTTTTCAAGTAATGAGATTTCTGAAACTTTCTGCAAATTCTTAAAATTAATGTTAGAGTTATTTAATCAGAGCTATTTTTATCAGAGCTATTTCTACAAATGTTGCAGAGTGCTTAAGGTTTTTAGACAAATTTTCATCAGAGCTATTTAATGATTTCTCCCCCTTTTTGTCAGAATCAAAAAGGTAGATATAAAAAAAATAACAAGATAATAAAGAGAAAAACATTTCATTAATCAGAAGCACAAAGGCACAAAGGCATTCAAAACATCAGATCCAAGAGAATATCAGAGCTAAAGAAGACAGAAGCAGAGACACTAGGCAAGCAAACAAAAGAAATCCTAAGTGCCTAAGGGTTTGGAGGTTGAGGAAGTCTCTGAAGCAACATGGCAAACATGTTCTGGATGTTTTCATTCAAAGCATCTTGCTTGTCCATCCTGGCACGGAGCTCATTCTGATCTTGCTTGATTTCTTTCTGATCTTGCTTGATCTCTTTCAGAGCATGAAGAATCATAGGGATCGCAGAGGAAGACTCCCCCTGAGTCAGAGCCTGCTGAGCTTCAGCTTCAGCAGCAGCTTGGGCTTCTGCATCCGCCTGAGCCTTGGCTTCAGCTTCCTTAATCCTTAGAAGTTCTGCTTCCTTTGCCAGTCTTTCTTCTTCTAACCTTCTTGCTTCTTCTTCAGCTTCCCTAGCCAATCTTTCTTCCTCTAATCTTCTGGCCTCAGCTTCTCTGGCCAATCTCTCTTGGAGCCGTTCCTCAGCATCTCTGATGTAGCCATTTCTGACTTGTTCAGAGATACTTTTCAGCCTATAAGACTCAGAGGTCATCCAACTAATGACTCTGTTCCAGTGTGTCCTAACAGATTTAGGATCATCACTAACTTCAGAGTTTTTAGCCAGAGACTTGACCTTCTGGACTGAAGCTTCTGCAACCTGTATAATGGCCTCCTCAAGGGTAGGTATGGTAAGATCAGGTTCAGGTTCAGGTGAATGAGGTGGAGAGTTTTGAGGGCTGAGATTTAGAGAGGGAGGTTCAGTTTCTGATTCTGGTTGAGGTTCAGATTCTGCTTGAAGTTCAGAATCTGCTTCTGGTTGAAGATTGGGGGATGAAGCATAGAGTGGGTTTAGGTCTAATGGGTCAGAGTCTGGTCCAGGTACAGCGGGAATAATTGGTGGAGTGATATTAGAGGTGAAGGGATCAGATGGTTGAGTTTCAGAGGGTATGGTGGTTGTTTGTGGTGGAAGGGAAGTTTGATTTTCAAGGGAGATGGTGGTTGTTTGTTGTGGAAGAGAAGCTCGGAGGGTTGAGGTTACTTCAGATTGTGTTTGAGTTTGTGGGGCGAATTTTCTAGCATAAATTTCAGCTATTGTTGGGGATTTAGGGTCAGAAGGTTCTGATGATGATGATGAAACACTATTGTATGGGGGTGATTCTGGTGCTGAGGATGATGAAGAGGAAGGGCTGTGGTGATATAGTTGTTTAGGTTCAGAGGGTGGTATGAAATTACGTGCAATTTTTAAAACAGGTGGAGGTTGTGAGGTTCTGATGGTTGAAGGAGGAATGTCAGAGGTTGTAAAGATGGGAGGTGTTGGGAGAGGAGTAGAAGAAGCCATTATAGGTACAGAAGTAGCAGGAGGAATAGACTTACTAGTTGAGATTTGCAGAGGAGCTGAAGATCCGCTTCCAGAAGCTCCTTCAATTCTGGCTTTCTTTGCTTTCCTTGCTTCATCAGCTATCTTCCTCTCAGAAAGACCTCTCTTGTATCTGACAAGATCTTCTTCTGAATCCAGACAGTCTTCAATTCTGAAGTCAGAAACATCAATACCTTCATCCAGCAGACGCTGAAGGTAGATAGCAATGGCATCTCTGGGTTCATTCTTGAAGAACCTGTCAAGGCCATGAGGCATCTTCCTCTGATCCTTCAAAGATTCCCAAGATGTAATCAGAGTTGGCTTGACTCTAATCTCTTTGATGATTCCCATGCTCTTGAGGTTTCTGGCATTTAAAGCCTTCCCTACATCGATTGCCAGATCATCCATACATCTGGTCTTCTCCAGATCATCTACCAAGCCATGCTCAATGAAGATGTCAGAAAGCAATCTCCCCAGAGGAATATAAGATCTTGGCTTCAAACTGTTTCTGGTGTCTTTGACAGAATCCCTTAGATATTTGAAAAGAAGAACAGGGAGATTGATCTTGATACCCTTCTGAATGCAATATAAATGCATTTCTGATCAGCATTTATATAATCAGAGGAGTTGGAGGCTGGGCGATGGTGAATGGTTCCCAGAATTATTTTCAACCATACTCGGAGGTTCTGATGCAATTCCTTGTTCTTAGAAGGGTTTCCCTCAGCGTTTGGCTTGAAGATAGTTGGGTTGATAACCTCAGTGATGCGTTTTGACCTAGGAGGAATGTTGTAAATCCTCTTTCCTCCAGTAGTCTCCATGTTCAGCAGGGAGGCAATTGAAGCTTCAGTGATTACAATCTTCACTCCCAGAACAAAAGAAACAATGAACTGGTCATCTGCATCTGCATGTCTCCAGAATTCTTTGACAAGAAGAGGGTAAATGGGACCATAAAGCCTGTTGAAGTAGTTTTCCCAACCTTGCTTGCGAAGATCTTCAGTAAGATCAACACCGTTTCTTTTCAAGTTTTCAAAATCTACCAGCGATTCACACAGTACATCCAAACTTTCAAAGGGGGTTGCAAGATGAATGTGGCGTTCACGGTCCAAAATGTGAGGTTCTTGATAAACGGGGGTTATAGAAACACCGGTGACGGTTGGAGTTGGAACAGAAGATGTTTGAGCGGTGGAACTTGACTCCATTTGCTGTGAGTAGTTGAACAGTTGTTGTTGTTGAGCATCCATTGAGATGAAGAAGATGAAGATTTGAAAGAGTTGCAGAGAAAACTTCGAGAGAGGGTTTAGGGTTTTAGAGTGAGTGAGAGTGATAAGTGTGAAAAGTGAGAGAAAGTGTTTATATACTCTAAGTAAACACATGCAAAACGACACCTCAGAAAGCGTTAGACACAAAACTCAAAATGGCACGCTTGGGGGGAAAAATGATTACAGCTCATAAATGAATGTCTAATCCCACAGTTTGCACACTGCTCGAGGAAAACTCAAACGTCTGCCTTTTGAATTTCTTGACAGCTATCTAGAAGTTCTAAGGTTTGACGCTCAGAGCTCCACGTGTTTAATGTATCTGATCTTCAGGAATACCAAGAGATTGGTTCTGAAGATTTCTAACTCAGATATCTTCTTAACAATGTAGAAGTATCAGAGTCAGAGGCAGAATCATATTTGTTTTTATCAGAATCTTATTTTATATTTTTCAGAGCCATACTTCATTCAGGACAATTTTTAATGTTCAGATTTTCTAAGATGAAAAGAAATCTATCTTCAGCTAGAGGCTTAGTAAAGATATCTGCCCATTGATGTTCTGTATCAATGAACTTCAGCGTTACTATCCCTTTCTGAACATAGTCTATAATAAAATGATGTTTAATTTCTATGTGTTTGGCTCTGGAATGTAAAATAGGATTCTTACACAAACAAATAGCAGCAGTATTATCACAAAGGATAGGAATGTTACTCTCAAATATCTGAAGATCTTCTAGCTGATGCTTCATCCAGAGCATCTGAGTTGTGCACAGTGATGCTGAGATATACTCTGCTTCTGCAGTTGATAGAGCGATAGTTGACTGTCTTTTGCTAGCCCAGGAGATCAAATTGTTTCCCAGAAGCTGGCAATTTCCAGATGTGCTTTTTCGTTCTATTCTATCTCCTGCATAGTCTGCATCACAGTAACCAGAAAGTCTATACTCTGATGTTTTCTCATACATCAGGCCCAGGTTAGGAGTTCCTTTCAGATACTTAAGAATTCTCTTAACAGCTGTTAAATGAGATTCTCTAGGATCTGATTGGAATCTGGCACACAGACAGACGCTAAAGAGAATATCAGGACGAGTAGCAGTCAGATAGAGAAGAGAGCCTATCATACCTCGATAGAGCTTCTGACAAACCTTGTTGCTTACCTCTTCCTTTTCCAGAATGCAAGTTGGGTGCATAGGAGTTTTTGCAGAGTTGCATTCAGGCATATCAAACTTCTTCAGAACGTCTTTAATGTACTTGCTTTGATGGACGTACGTGACTTCTGGAGTTTGATTGATTTGAATTCCCAGAAAGAACTTTAGTTCTTGCATCAAACTCATTTCAAACTCAGCCTGCATCAACTTAGAAAATTCTTTGCAAACAGAGATATTAGCAGAACCAAAAATAATATCATCAACATAAATCTGGCATATCATGAGATCATTATTAAGGTTTTTACAGAAGAGTGTAGAGTCAACTTTCCCTCTGATAAAATTTTGTTCCAGAAGAAAATTGCTTAAGCGTTCATACCAAGCTCTGGGAGCTTGTTTAAGTCCATATAAGGATTTCTTAAGTTTAAAAACATGTTCTGGAAAGTTTGAATTTTCAAAACCTGGAGGTTGATTGACATACACTTCTTCTGAAATATACCCATTAAGAAATGCACTCTTGACATCCATTTGGTATAATTTGATAGAGTGATTAATAGCAAAAGATACAAGAAGACGAATAGATTCTAACCTCGCGACTGGAGCAAAAGTTTCATTATAATCAATACCTTCTTGTTGACTATAACCTTGAGCTACCAGTCGAGCCTTGTTTCTGACAACTTCTCCTTTCTCGTTCAGCTTGTTTCTGAAAACCCATCTGGTTCCAATGACATGAGTGCCTCTGGGTTTAGGAACGAGATCCCAGACATCATTCTTGGAGAATTGATCTAACTCTTCTTGCATAGCTGCCACCCAATCGTTATCTTGAAGAGCTTCATCACAGGACGTAGGCTCAATCAGAGACACTAGTCCCAGAGGAATATCTTCAGAAGTTCTGAAGGTAGATCTGGTTCTAACAGGTTCATCTTTGTTTCCCAAAATCAAATCTTCAGATACGTTAATACGACTTTTAACTTTCCTTGGAATTTCTGGAGATTTAATTTCTTCAGAGTCTGGAGTGACAGTTGCTTCTGGAGTTTTCTCAGATTCTACCAGAGTGATCTCTAAATCTGCAAACTTTTCAACTAGCTTTGACTTTTCAGGGTCAAGCTTATCATCAAATCTAACATGAATTGATTCCTCCACAATTTTGGTTTCTGTGTTGTATACTCTATAGCCTTTAGAGCGTTCTGAGTATCCTAACATAATACCTTTCTGTGCTTTGGAATCAAACTTGTTCAGATGTTCTTTAGTATTTAATATAAAGCAAATGCATCCAAAAGGATGAAAATATGAGATGTTGGGTTTTCTTCCCTTACACAGTTCATAGGGAGTCTTTTCCAGAATAGGTCTAATAGAGATTCTATTCTGAATATAACACGCTGTATTTACAGCTTCTGCCCAAAAGTGCTTTGCTACATTTGTTTCATTGATCATGGTTCTGGCCATTTCTTGGAGTGTCCTATTCTTCCTCTCTACAACTCCATTTTGTTGTGGAGTTCTAGGGCAGGAGAAATCATGGGATATTCCATTAGAGTCAAATAATTCTTCAAAATCTTTATTTTCAAATTCTCCACCATGATCACTTCTGACTCTAACAATTTTAGAGTCAAATTCTTTTTGCACTTTAGAACAGAAACTGGTGAATACAGAGTGAGACTCACTCTTGTGCTTTAGGAATTTTACCCATGTCCAGCGGCTGTAATCATCAACGATTACTAGTCCATACTTCTTTCCATTGACTGATGCTGTTTTCACAGGACCAAATAAGTCAATGTGAAGAAGCTCCAGAGGCTTAGAGGTAGAAACAACATTTTTCCTTTTAAAAGATGTTTTTGAAAACTTTCCTTTCTGGCAAGCTTCACACAGAGCATCTGAAGAAAACTTCAGTTTAGGCAGGCCTCTGACTAACTCAAGTTTAGTTAGCTGAGAAAGTTTTCTCATGCTAATGTGGCCTAAGCGTCTATGCCATACCCATTGCTCTTCGTGAACTGACATTAAACATTTAACATTTTGATCTTTTAAATCAGAAAGATTTATTTTATAAATGTTGTTTTTCCTCTTGCCTGTGAAAAGGACAGAGCCATCGTTCTGACTAATGGCTTTACACGTTTTTTGATTAAAGATTACATCATAACCGTTATCACTTAATTGACTTATGGATAACAAGTTATGCATTAATCCTTCTACATAAAGAACATCAGATATAGAGGGAAGAGTACCATTACCAATAGTTCCGGAGCCTCTGATCCTTCCTTTCTGATCTCCTCCGAAGCCTACAAATCCAGCGTCTTTAAGTTCCAGGCTTTGGAACATAGACTTTCTTCCCGTCATATGTCGCGAGCATCCAGAGTCCAGGTACCATGACTGGTGTCTGAACTTTGCTGCATAGGATATCTGCAACATAGATAATCTTATCTTTCGGTACCCAGAATCTCTTGGGTCCTTTTAGATTAGTTTTCCCAGAGTTTCTCATAACTTTGGGTCTTCTAGCATTTTTAAACTTGTTTTCTTGTGTGTGTGTGTAGTGATATGAAAAAGGAGATTTAAGCTGGTTACTGGTAGAGGTTTTATTTTCCTCAGAATCATACCCAATTCCCCTTTTATTATTCTGACTTACTCCATAAATCATGGATGCCATAATACTCCTATCTATTCCATTCTTCAGAAATTTTTGAAAAGCTTCTTCATATTTATAAATAGTTTCGTTTGAAGTTTGTGGTGCTTGAGACAATGCTTTTTCTAATTCTAAGCTTTTTGTTCTAGCTCCATCTCTTTCTAACGTTAAAGATCTGATTGTATCTTCTCGTGCTAGAATTGTTGTCTCAAGTTTACTACATACTTCAGATTTTGCTTTAAGAAGGCCTTTAATGTCTTTAACTTTTTGTTTTAATTTCTGAAGAGAGGTAAGAGTTTCTGATAAACATGATTCTAAGTCAGATCTAGAAAGTTCAGAAAATACCTCTTCAGATTCTTCATCTGAGCTGCTGGATGTGGTAGCCATAAGAGCTACGTTGGCCTGTTCATCAGAGTCAGATTCTGATGATTCGGATTCACTATCGTCCCAGGTGGCCATTAATCCCTTCTTTGTTCTGAAAGTATTTTTCTTGAAGCTTTCTTTCTTAGAGTTATCTCTCTTCAGCTTGGGGCATTCATTTCTGTAATGACCTGTTTCTTTACATTCAAAACAGGTAATATCTTTGTTAGGTTTACCTTTTGAAGTTGACTCTGATCGATCCCCTCTGGGTCTTGATCTTCTGAAGTTGTTGTTGTTCCTCCTTTTCCAGAGTTGCTTAACTCTTCTGGTTAGTAGGGACAGTTCTTCTTCATCATCAGAGTCTTCAGATTCAGAGTCATCAGTGTCTGCAGTTTCTGCTTGAAGGGCTTTGGTTCTGTCTGACTTCCGTCTTTCAGGTCTGGACTTCAGCGCCACTGACTTGTTCCTTTTCTGAGGCTCATCCTCCTCTAGTTCTATCTCATGGCTTCTGAGAGAACTAACAAGTTCTTCAAGGCTGATATTGTTCAGATCCTTTGATAACTTCAGAGCAGTAACCTTTGGTCTCCATTTCTTTGGCAGACTTCTGACAATCTTCTTAACATGATCTGCAGTCGTGTATCCTTTGTCTAGCACTTTAAGACCTGCAATGAGAGTTTGGAATCTGGAAAACATAGCTTCTATAGCTTCGTCATCTTCCATCTTGAAGGCTTCATATTTCTGGATCAGCGCCAGAGCCTTCGTCTCCTTGACTTGGGAGTTTCCTTCATGGGTCATCTTCAGAGAGTCAAGTATATCTTTAGCCGTCTCTCTGTTGGTGATCTTTTCGTATTCGTTGTATGATATAGCATTTAGAAGTATTGTTCTGGCCTTGTGGTGATTTTTGAAATCACGTTTCTGATCTTCTGACATTTTGCTTCTGGGAACTTCAGCTCCATTTGAGACTGGAGGTTTGTATCCATCTGTGACAATGTCCCAGAGGTCAGCATCATAACCCAGAAAGAAACTTTCGATTCTGTCTTTCCAGTAATCAAATTTTTCTCCATCAAAAACAGGAGGTTTAGCATTGTAAGAATCTCTTTCATTTGAGTGAGCCATTTGTTTTTCTCGCACTGGATCTCTCTACACGGTTAAGTGTTTGATTTGAAAATCAATAACAGAGCCGGAGCTCTGATACCAATTGAAGGTGAGAAAAACAAGAAAGGGGGGGTTTGAATTGTTTGAAAAATAAGCGCTTTTCCAAAATGAAAATCACACAATGATTTTATACTGGTTCGCTTATAACACAAAGCTACTCCAGTCCACCCGGCCAAGGTGATTTCGCCTTCAACAAGGACTTAATCCACTAATCTTGAAAGATTACAAACAACCCCTAAGAGAGAAGAAAATCTCTTAGTCCTCTCAAGTCTACAGACCACACAAAGTCACTTGAGGAAATCAATCAAATAAAAGATACAAGATATGTAATCTAGAGTGCTTCTAGGAAAGCAAGTATTACAAACTTAAGAACAGATTTTTCACTTAATAAGCAAAAGCTTAGTGAAAATCTTTGAGAGCAAAGATGATTTTCTTGAGCGTGAAATAATTCAGTATAGTTTTGGCTAGTTGATTTCTTGCTTACTGAAAGTTGATTTCTTCTCTATTTATATAGGAGTTGAAGTAGTGTTGAAATAGAGTTGAAGTAGAGTTGAATCTGGTGGATAATGAGATGTAATTACGCCATTCCATAAATAGCTTTTGCAGGAGACTTTTTCTTTTAGAAGTGACTACTTACCACAAGTAGTATCTTTTCTCTTGGAAGAGGAGATTAACGTCTCTTTCTAATTGAGGAAATCCATTTGCAGAACTTTAACTTGGCTTAAACGTTACTTCATCATGATTAACAAATCTGATTAGAGTCTTCATGTATCTGGAGAATCTTGGGATCTGGCTTCTGATGTTATTTCTTGAGAGTTCAGATAGCGCTGATATATTTCAGAGTTTACAGAAGGCATTTGTTCAGAGTCAGAGCTTCTAGACTTTACTTCATGTTCAGATGCTTCTGATACTTTGCAGTTTTGTCCAGAGTCAGAGCTTCTTGAAACGAGATTTCACTTTAGATGCTTCTGATACTTGATAATTTGTATCTGATCTTGTTGTGCATCTGATGACATCATCAGATTTATTTCTTCTATCTTTAGAACCCTGCACACTTAGAAACTTTTCGTTAGGGTGCCATTTTTGGTTTCATCCTTTGTTATCATCAAAATCAAGGAATCTGTTGTAGAACAATTTTTGTTCTTACAGAGTGAAGTCCTCCCCATCCATAGTTGTAAGTGTCAAAGCACCGCCTGAAAAGGCTCTCTTAACAACATACGGACCCTCATAGTTTGGAGTCCACTTGCCCCTGAAATCGGGCGCGAAAGACAAGACTCTCTTGAGCACAAGGTCACCTTCTCGGAACACACGGGGCTTGACCTTCTTATCAAAAGCTTTCTTCATCCTTTGCTGATATAACTGACCGTGGCACATGGCAGTCAATCTCTTCTCTTCAATCAAATTTAGCTGGTCATAACGACTCTGAACCCATTCAGCATCAGTCAACTTGGCCTCCATCAAGACTCTCATTGATGGGATCCCCACCTCTACTGGGAGTACAGCCTCCGATCTTGACTTAGCGATCATATCGTCAACGTACACCTCAATCTCCTTATGCATCATATCATGAAACAATGTAGTCATAGCTCGTTGATAAGTGGCTCCGGCGTTCTTCAAACCGAAGGGCATCACTCGATAACAGAATGTTCCCCAAGGTGTGATGAATGTTGTCTTCTCCATATCCTCGGGTGCCATTTTAATCTGATTATATCCAGAAAATCCATAAACGAGAAGACTTTGAATTTAGCTGTATCATCTACCAACATATCAATATGTGGTAGAGGGAAATCATCTTTCGGACTAGCTTTATTCCAGTCTCTATAGTCCACACACATCCGGACTTTTCCATCTTTCTTAGGCACGGGCACAATATTGGCCACCCATTGAGGATATATAGAAGTCACCAGAAATCCCGCATCAATTTGCTTCTGAACTTCCTCTTTGATCTTCACTGCCATATCGGGATGAGTTCTTCTGAGTTTCTGCTTCACAGGTACGCACTCAGGCTTTAAAGGTAGGAAATGTTGCACAATATCAGTATCTAGACCAGGCATGTCTTCATATGACCAGACAAAGACGTCAACATATTCTCGTAGCAACTTAATCAACCCCTTCTTAACAGATTCTTCCAGAAGTGCCCCAATCTTTACCTCTCGCACACAATCTTCAGACCCCAAGTTGATTGTTTCCAGATTCTCAAGATGCGGCTGAATGATCTTCTCTTCATGCTCAAGTAGCCGGGTGATCTCATCAGGAATCTCTTCAACATCATCTTCCTCTGCCTCAAATACAGGGAATTCAAAATTGGGAGATGGTGTTGGGTCATTATATTCAATGGGTTTAGAAATCAACCTGCATAATGATTTTGGATATGAAAAGCTTTAGAATTCAAACAAGGCAAATCATCTTGCCGATGAAAAGATTGATTTTATTCTTATTTTTGAGGTTTTATGTGATCACCAATTTTATGCAAAAAGCGAAAAGGGAAAATAAATGGAAAAACAAACATTTAGCATGAATTTATTGAATGAAAATATCATTATATTTATGCGCCAACAATGTCATCACTCCTCCCTTTGGCATGGGAGAAGGGTTTTTAAACACAATTAACATTACTTTGACTTATGAATAACTGTTAGAATATCCACAGCGACCCAATTATTGCAGATCCCACCAGGGATGATGAAGTTGCCAAAATCCTTTGTATCTTCTTCTAAAACGGCAGCAGCCTCCTCGTCTAGACCGGTGTGGATAAAACCTCCACTCTTGAATAACCCTTTCTCGTTGACTAAGTGATCCATCAGTCTTGAAATGTTGGCTCTAGTGTAGTACCGGTGAGTCAGCTTGTCTTCAAAATAAATGAAGGACACAGAGTTAGACCACAGGGCAAGGGACCGGAAACAAAACCTGCTTATGCATATGATGCATGCAATGCTTGTGCATATGATTTGTTTTTTATTTCAAACGAACTTTAGAGTTTTATTTGCAAATTTTGGAAATATTAAGAATTTTATCACATATGGACATATCTCATCAAATAATATCAGAGAAAAGAAGTGCAGCATCGTCAATCATATACAAGAGAAAAGGAAAATAATCGTCTTATGGATCCCTAGAAACAATCATCTAAAGCTCGAGCCACAGGAAGATAAGATGCGCGAAGCCTCTTCACCTCCCTCTCATAGGCTGCCTCCATATCGGCCTTCTCTTTGGCGAGTCGGTCATACTTCCTCTTCCAGAACTTAGAAGACTGAGGAAGTAGCAAAGTCCATACATCATCAGGGTCATCAATAACCTGATGCTCAAGAAACTCAATCAACGCATCCTTCTCCTTAATCTGCTGAAGCAACTCTTCACGTTCGCGGATCCAGGCACGTGAACGGTCTTCGTCTCTCAACTCCTCTACTCCTTGATTAGGGAGGGTTGAAGGCCCAGCCATAATCATAGGTGTAGGTCTCGGATACTCGTAAGGCATGAGATACTCAGACGCCCTCTTCCTAACCCAAACAGTGTAAGGCTCCAAAGCGATGCAATTCTTAGGACCCAACTCTTTCCTTCCTTTCCTATGAATCTTGCGCCAAGCGCAGACCATCCTAGCTTTCAAGCCTTGGGGATCTTTACCATCCTGAAAGAATACACCCTCTAACAGAATGTCATTGGGTTTATCCTTTAGGGGGAACCCCAGCTGCCGACGTGCCAAAACAGGATTGTAGTTAATCCCACCACATGTACCAAGAAGAGGTACATTGGAGAATTCGCCACAAGAGTCAATAATCTGCACACCATCATACACACGGTTATACCAAGAGATATCATCATTAGTGAGAGACATAAGTCTCGTGGACCACCGTAGAAATTCCTTGTTCTCCTTGAAAGCGACCGTCTGAGGTATGTAAGAAATAAACCACTTATACAACAGAGGCAAATAACACACAATGGCGCCTCCACCCTTTAAATTCCTCATATGCAAAGAGAAGTAGGTATCGCCCAACAGAGTCGGAACGAGATTAAGAGTAGAGAAGATCCTAATAGGGTTCACATCCACAAACTTGTCGATGTTGGGGAATAACACTAGCCCATAGATGAGAAGTACAAATATGGCCTCAAAGGCGTCCTCACTCATGGCCTTCCCATACATAGTAGCTTGAGCAATGAGGAACTCAGAAGGGAGACCTTGAATTCCACCTTTGGTAGTCATATGAGCATCAACCAGAGATTCATCTATGTGTAACATGTCTGCTATCTCTTGAGAAGTAGGAACCCTTCAAGCCACTGAATGTCAACTGATCCAGAATAGGTATACCCACAAGATAGGCATACTCCTCAAGCGTAGGCAAAAGTTGAAAATCCGGAAACGGGAAGCAACGGTACAAAGGATCGTAAAACTGCACCAATACACTCATCAATCCTTCATCCACCTGAGTAGTCAGAAGAGGAAGAAGCTTCCCAAAACGAGCCTTGAAACCCAAAGGATCTAATACATAGGATGTCAGATTCCTTAACTCTTTCAAATCTGGTTGTCTGAAACTGTACTTCTTTGTATTCCTTCTTTGTTTTTCCATGTCTGAAAATTTTGCAAATAGACCTCTTAAGTTCCTTGAAAATTTTCTTATTTATTTTGATGATATGAATGCAAATGGGTGCATGAATGCATGAATGCAACAATCACACTCAAGGATCAAGCAAAACACACCAAACAAAGGTCATGGGATGGATCATGTTATCCTTAATATCAACCACCCATTTTGGTGGATTGTGGTTTACACCTTATCAACACCCAAGTTCCATTGATATTAAGGATACCTGAACGGATCAACCATGAATCAAGGGTTTGTTGCAAGTCACGAGCATGGAGTTGAGGTTAAGAACCACCCAAAGGGAGTGTACTAAGGTTTAAACCTGCCAAACATGTTCTACAAAAGGTTCCCATAGTCATCATCCCATCTTTCGGATATTATCGGAGAAACGACTACTCGTATTCCAAAAATATTCTCAAGAGAGACTCTTATGAGTGTAGTATCGCGTAACAATCGTATCAAATCTTACACTTGAACGACTTCCGCACTACATCCTAAGAATAGGCCAAGATGGGCTTGGTAAACTAAGGTCCTTGGCTTCTAAGGTCTATATTGGAAAGAGTAATGTCTAACCACAACTTACTTGTGTGACATTATTGATCCCAACATAACCTCCACCAAGTGAATGGGCTTGCAAGTCAACTTGCTAAGGAATAACTCCACACAAGTCGACAAGACTATGCCATTCTCCTATCCTAAGTGCACTCGAGTTCGGGTATAGAACTCATCTCACAAAGATCACCAAGCATACAAGGAATTAATATTCAAACAATTTAATCATTACATACAATACAGTAATCCCAAATTGCACAAAAATATGTCACAAAAAAAAATATACAATACAACAAATATGAAAAGTAGGCAAAACCCACTAGGCAAACTATTTTCCTCCCCAGCAGAGTCGCCACTTTTCTGTAGCGGGGTATTCGTTACCATTAGAGATATTGACTAAATCCAAGGCAAATCATACAAGTCGAGTCGCCACCGCACTTCTATTTATCCAAAGGAATGGTTAGAAAGCGAACAAAAACCTAAAAGTTTTATCGAATCAAAAACTAGTAAAAATGTCAGAGATCTGGGTAAGGGGGTTGGTTATGCAATGGGAAGGTATTAGGCATCCAAAGCATCCTAGGTACTCCTAGGGAGCCCTTTTCACATTTGTTGCAAAGGTTGTTGTTTTTTTCTGAAAATTTATTTGTGCAAACATGATTGAAGGGATGAGAAAAACGTGTATGTTTATCTAATGTACTACTTACTAAAAGAAGGGTCAAAAGAAAATGACTCGCACGGATGTCGCATCCACTGCATACGTATCTCATTTGAATATGAGAATCAGAGTCTTCGTAGCTCGGCTACCTATGGGTTAAAGAGGAGTGTGCTCGCTAAGAGATCGCGTCTTATGCCTACGTATCTCATCTGGGATGAAAATCAGAGCAAAACGTAGTTCGACCAACTACGGGTTAAGGGTTGAACGACGTTACTACGCAATCTACCGGATGCTCAACCTTTGGAGACTTACTCGCCTGTAGTAGAAGGAGATAACGTGTTCTTAGGAGAAGAAAAATCAATGAGTTTGGGGTTTTAGGGATGCTCGTGCAAAAAGGAAGTCCTAGATGAAGGAACAGCGCTACCTTAAATGACATGCCACGAGAGGCTATACGCAACCTAAGAAATCGGTAACATGCGGGAAAAGTAAAGGGATCGAGAGATCTACCGTACGGATAAAGATCCGAAGTAACAGCAATTAAAGAGATAAGAAACCCAGAGATCTCTCAAGCTAGCACTATCAAAGAAAGTGAGTCAGTACAGGTAATCGGAATAAACCTCCAGGTGGCATCCCACAAATAAAGTGGAACACCAGGCAAGCCATCTCTGCAAGAGTCATGTGAGCCCTCACAAAAAAAACTCAACAAACAGGTTAGAGAAACAAGATAGGGTAATCAAGAGTTGCCCCCAAATCAAAATGTAACCATATGAATCATGCCATTAAAATCCACAAAAAGCTCACAAAAAGCAACCAAGGGTAGGAGGCCTAAAACTCTTGTCAAACACACGCATCAAAAGGGTATCAAATTCACCCATAATACCTCATACATTCAGAGCAGTCAAATTAAAAGCATAAAGTAATGGGAATAAGGCAAACCTGACTGGAGAGATCGAATGAAATTGAATTGCCCGGTTGGGTTTGCAAAGCAATCTGAGGGTTTATATGAGAGGGAATTGGTTCTTTGCCGATGAGTTCCCTTCAGTCTCTGGAGGTTGCTCTGAACTCTGTTAGCTCTTCTCTCACTATCTTTTTCCTGCCAGGGTAATAGGAATAGAATGAAATTTTGTTTCACTGAAACTCTGAATTTATAACCTGATTTTTGTGGACCCGTGGGCTCAAATGAGAGAGGCCCAAGTCCAAAATCTTTCTGTTATATTTTATTTATTTATTTATTTATTTATTTCGTTCTTTTTTTTTTCTTTTTTCATTTTTTTTAAACACGTGGGCTTCGCCTAGCGAGCATGACAGTTCAAGAAATTCCTTTGAGCGTAGGTGATTCTGGTGGCTTTTCTTGGGATTCGCTAGGCGACCCATTCTGCTCGCCTAGCGAGCATGACAGCTCATGAACAAACTTTTGCTCGTTCAAGATTAACGTTTTGACTGACGAATAGACCCCATTTGAACCTGTTGGAAGTATCTCAAGCCATTCCCTTGTGTTGACTGATCATCTAAATAGAACCCAAAAAGTGTCTTGGATGATACTCAAGCTTCAAACAAAAGATGTTAGTGACACATTTTTGTGCTTTTGGTTAGTAAACAAAAGTAAGAGAAACAATGATGTATAATTCAAGCATGCTTGGTGATCTCAAACCAATCACAAGGAGTCCCACCCAAAGGCAAAGGGAACCGAGATGCTAAAGATCCTTGAGGCAATGCAAATGCAATGTTATGATGCCATGAGGGATCTTAGGGTCAAAATTGGGGTCTTACACTGGGGAATAGACTTCATGGGGCCATTTCCACCGTCCTTTGGAAAAAATTACATCTTGGTAGCAGTTGACTATGTATCAAAGTGGGTGGAAGCTGTGGCATTGCCCACCAATGACTCTAAAGTGCTGGTGATATTTCTGAAGAACAATATCTTTTCGAGATTTGGGGTGCCAAGAGCACTTATTAGCGATGAAGGCACTCACTTTTTGAACAAACTGATGGAGAATCTGCTAAGAAAGTACAATGTTAAACACAAGATCGCCTCTCCTTATCACCCTCAAACGAGTGGTCAGGTCAAAGTGTCCAACAGGCAGATAAAGCAAATATTGGAAAAGACTGTTTGCGCCTCTAGGAAAGATTGGGCACTAAAATTAGAAGATGCACTATGGGCATACATAACGACTTTCAAAACACCCATAGGTATGTCTATGTATCAGTTGGTTTATGGTAAAGCTTGTCACTTGCCACTAGAGTTGGACCACAAAGCATTTTGGGCATCCAAATTCTTGAATTATGATCTGGCTAAAGCGGGTGAATCCCGAATCCTTCAGCTCCACGAGTTAGAGGAGTTTCGGAATCAAGCATATGAGAATGCCAAACTCTACAAAGAAAAGACAAAGAAATGGCACGATCAGAAGCTGCAGAGAAAGGAGTTTATCGAAGGACACCTGGTGCTCTTGTTCAACTCCAGATTAAAGTTTTTTCCAGGAAAGTTGAAATTAAGGTGGTCGGGTCCGTTTGTGGTTCACAAAGTTTTTCCCCATGGAGAAATCAAACTTAAAAATCCAAATAATGGGGATACATTCAAGGTGAACAGAAAAAAGTTGAAGCACTACTATAAGGGGAAGGAAAGTAGTCTGATTGATAATGTTCGTCTCCAAGGATGAGGGAGACGACCGTCGAGCCATGCGATGTTAAACACATCGCTTCGTGGGAGGCAACCCACACGGTTTTATTCTAACTATTTTCATGCTTGGTGTGTGTATAGGTTTAATTGTAGGTTCACATGTACATCGCATAGTCCAGAAGAAGAGGTTGAGCTAAACTCATAAAAGATTGTTCAATACCAGAAAATAGGGTAACAACCAAAAAATCAAAAATTTTTGAAGAAAAACAGGGCCCTGACACGGGTGCCCGTGTCACCTAACACGGCCCGTGTTAGGCAAGCAACTAAGAAGACAGAATTTTACAATAGGCTGACACGGCCGCCCATGTCAGCTGACACGGCCCATGTCAGCTCTACTGGAAGAAACACCATAAAATAGTGGCCTGACACGGCTACCCGTGTCAACTGACACGACTACCCGTGTCAGGCCCAACGACTATGTTTTTCAAATTTTGGAATTTTGTGATTGCATGGACCCCACCCGGATTTTCCACCACTTAAACTCATTTTACCCTTAATCTACCAATAAAATCTGATTTTTTCACTCAGATAGTTTTGATGCTAAGACTTTTTGGTTGGCCATTATGGGACGATCGAATTATGTGGCTAAAGGGGCAAAGACATCTGGTATTCAGAACCCTTGTTTCAGGTATGCCCAAAAGGGGTTGGCTTTCACACTTTTTGGTAGGGGTCATAACACAGGTGTAGCCACCCAGAGGGAACTCTTCTTTTTGTTTGCCATGGCAAACCGGGTAGCTGCGAGCGTTGCAGCATTTGCAGCGGATTACCTGGGTCGAGTGGGGAGAGCAGCCCAAGGGGGAATTTCCATAGGGGGCATCATCACACAGATTTCCCACCATTTCGGATATGACCCTGCTGCACTTAATGAGATGCCGGTGGCAGGTAAGCACAAACTGGACATGAACACATTGGTCCAGCAAGGTATGATTTCACAAATTTCTGATTATTATGCCTTAATAAGTTCTGGTTAGTTTATTATGGCTTTTCTTGACCCTACACGAATTATCATTTCCAACACAGCCAATTGGATATATGAGAGTTCCGTCCAAGATGATATGGATGAGCACAATGCTGACACATTTGCTGCAGGTGACCCACCAGAGGAAGAAGTACAGGAAGAGATGCAGGAACAAGAGCAGTTTGTTGCTCCACCAGAGGACACCACGCACCCAGGTGCCGGGTCGTCATATGTGACGCTGGACCAATGGTCGTGGATGCAAACTGAAATTGGCGACCTCCGAGCCAAGCAAACACGCCAAGGCTTAGAGCAAGCCCGTCAAGGAACTCTTATGGAGGAGATGCACACAATGATGCAACGTCTGATGTTGCAATTTCCGCCACCGCAATGAACCTGCATGAGTCCCTCTCTATCTTGGATTAAACATTATGGACAATATTTAGTTCAAGTGTGGTTTTTTTTATTATTTGTTGTTTTTGTTCTTAGTATTTCTCAGTATTTTATTATGTTTTTTTTAAATAACTAGTTGTGCGGTATTCTGTGTGTTACAGATAGAGGACATTCCTGCCGGATGAATGATGCAGCTTGGAGCGATTGGATGAAAGACACACCCATCTAATTGATCTTCTGGAAACCCCCAAAAGTTGATGCTACTGACTTGAACAATTGGACGTGATTCTCTGTCACTGGACTTCTTAGGGATACTCTGTAACCGAAGCAAAGACGAAGCTACATCACACTGAGAGGTATCTTGGAAGCTTGCAAGCTAGACAAAACATGGTGAGGACTACAAAAAGCCAAACACTTGTCATCATGAGAGCTTTCCAGGTATGTATCCGTCTCTCTGGGTTTAAATTAGAGATACTGGAATTTCATAACACACTTGTACACACTGAGGCATTGTTTTTATTTTAACCCTAAGCCTTTCCAGCCAACCCACCATTATTACCCTTCGTTCACCAAATTTGAGCCATATTTCCTTTTGTTTGCTATTTAACCACCGTATATAACCATAAACCCATACACTACCACACCTTGCTTAGATAAGTGTTGTCTACCCCGAATCTGCGGAAAAGCCTAAGTTTGGGGTTTCATCAAAATGTTGGGGACACCGATGAATTGTAGATAAGTGCAAAAAGATGAGAAAATTCAAAGAAAAAAAAGAGAAAAAAATATTATGAGAAATATCATGAAGCACTTATCTAGAAGTATTAAGGTTGGCAAAAATCATGCTCAAAAGAGCAATAAAAAGAAAATAAAAATGAGCCAATGAATCTCAACAAGAGCGGTGTCCAAAAGAAATACCCCTTGATTTTTAGATTGAACAACAATTACGAGGGTAACAACACAAACTCTGAGCCTAAACCCCATAGTATTCCCCTTTTTGTTTTGACTCCCCATCTTACACCTTAGCCCCGATACAACCCAAAAAGTCCTCGAATAGTGTATGTTGTGTGTTTCTTGTTATGAAGGTATCTGTATTTCAAACCTAAGAGTTGACTTTGCATGCTCTGTTTTTCTTGAGTGCAAACACTTTGATCCCGAGAGATTTGGTGAGAGTGTGAAAAGCTATAGGCCAAAAGATGCGTCAAGGTGAAAGTGTAGCTGAAGTCAGAAGTCGGGAAAGAGTAAAATAGTGAATAAAAAGTGAACAGGAGATCAGGAAAGATCGTAGTAGCATTGTGGATGCGAAATTTGGGGGGTGACCTTCCTGATTCTCGAGCATCACTTGAGGACTAGCAATGAGATAAGTTTGGGGTTGTGATCAGTCTCCAATTCTACTTATTTTCTCACACTCATTCGACACCTTTGTACGAAGTCGGTAACACATTAGTCTACTTATTTTATTGTCTGTTTAGTAAATTAGATGTTTTGCATTGTTGTTTCCAGTTGTTGATTACATGTGGTTTGCATCATTATACTCCATTTTATGTCTCTTTGTGGTAGTTATATTGGTTTCAGGTGTAAGCAAGAGTACCGGAGGGATAGATAAGCAAATCGGACGTTCCGGGCCCGTCGGAAGAGGAAAATTGAGCAATACAGTAGTCCTGACACGACCACCCGTGTTGCCCAACATGGGTCGTGTCAGGAGAGGACACTTGGAAGAGGAAAATAGGGAGCTGACACAGGTGCCCATGTCAGCTAACACGGCCCGTGTCAGCCACCCTGAAGGGGCGTGTCAAGCCTTTCACATCAGAAGCCCAACACGGCCTGTCGTGTTGCCTGACACAGCCAATGTTGGCTTGGACACCTGATTTTCCAGTTTTTTTGATGTTTTTGGCACGACTTATCCCGGAGGGAATTCTGGACTTTTGCTAGATAAAAATTGTCATCAGGAACTATTTAGGGGAGATTTGAATATGGAGAAAGAGACTTTTTTGACGAACACAAATTGGAGACGGTAAAGATTGAAGCGGTCAAAAGCGGCGAAGAACGAAGACCCTTCAAGAGAGGAAGCAATTGAAGATCAATGGAATTCCCATTCTTTTGTAATGTCTCAATTTTATCTTGTATCTTATTTGAATAATATGAGAGGCTAAACCCCCCAATGCCAGGGGGTGTCCCTGAATTGATCATGTAATGACTTTGATGTTATAATTTCCTTAATATATGTTATTTGTTATCAATTTCACTATGTAATTTGCGTAATGCCTTCTTTATCAGAAAAATCAAGATTGATGTACGGTTAACGATTAACAGGATTGCAATTATTAAGGATTTTATATAGTGAAGCCATAATAGAGATCACCTAGGACCAGGGATACCCTATGGTTATCAGATTATTCTTGTTAAATTAAAATTACTTAGTTTAATCATAATCACCTGAGGACTCAGAGGTTAGGTTGAATACCAAAGGTTTCCCTCCGAGGTCTTAGGGGGAAACACTATTAAGATCCGGTAATTGAAATAATTCTCATTATTAAGGAGATATACACTCAAGGGTCATTCCATGAGATTTTCACACACCATCCTTGGCATAGTATTATCATCTGTGAAAATATTTAGTTTGTTTTATTTTCCCTTACAATGAATTTTACAAAACCCCAACTATTACTTTTGTTCAATTGAGTGACTATTTACACATATATTGCTGCACAATCCTCGAGATCAATCTTTGGAAAACATCCCTATTATTACTACATCGGAAAAATAATACACTTACTATTTTCCCGATCAATACCCTTCAGACATAAAATTTGGCGGCATCCCCCAAGGGGATTCAGTAGGCATGGAAGGACCGGATTGCCTGGCAGCAATAGGAACAGTCGAGGTAGCAACCTCAGAAATAACAGTCCTCTGGGGAGGAGTTGTAGGAGTTGGTGAAGACTGATTCTGTGCAGCAAGAAAAGACTCCATCATAGTAGTTAATCGTGCAATTTTACCCTTCAGCTCTCTATTCTCTTGCTCTAGATGCTCCATGATCTTCGGTTGACTAGCACGAGTGTTGTATCGGTGAGTCAGCTTGGCTGAAGGACAGAAGAATAACCGATAAGACATCTGGCGGAAGAAAACTTGCTATGCAAATGATGCATGAAATCTAATGTTTTTTTATTTAATTTCAAGGAACATATGAAGTTCTATTTACAAAAATTTAAACAATAACAATAGTAACAATTTGATTGACCATAAAATCTCTTTTTATTCATAAAATTTGGAAGGATTACACTGAGTACAATTTCAGAAACCAAAATACAAATACAAGAGAAAAAGGAAACTAATCATCCCAAGGACCCCTTAGCAACTGTGTCAGATGATCTGGCTGTGGGCGCTTACTTCCTTCGGATGTGTCAAATCTCAGACTTAAAAGATGTCTTCATCTGAGACTTCTCAAGGACAAGCTGATCAACAATCTTCTTCCGAGCACCAGAAGGTTGAGACATACTAGAGGAAGGTAGATCCTCTGGATCTCTCTGTCTCTTCACTTCTCGGTCTTCAAGAAGTTCAATAAGTGCATCCTTATCTCTTGACTCAAGTTGTAACTCCTCATACTTTCAGCTTAAAGCATGGAACCGCTTTTCCCATATTTCTCTCTCTCTTGTTTCATCTTGGTGAATGCGTCTTCCAGCTCCTCTATATCTTGGTTAGGGAGAGTTGATGTCTCATCCATAACCAAAGACATAGATCTTTCACAAGCATACGACATCTTCAGCTCCAAAGCTTTTTTCTTCACCCAAATGGTGTAAGCTTCCAAAGCTACACAATTGCACGGACCAAGCTCAGATCTTCCTTTCCTATGCATATTATGCCAAATATGTATCATCTTCTGCTTCAAATGTTGGGGATCTTTACCCTCTTGATAGAAAATACCTTCTAACTGAGTGTTATTAGGTTTGTCTCTCAAGGGGAACCCAAGTTGACGACGAGCCAAAAGAGGGTTGCAGTTGATTCCTCCTTGTGTACCAATGAGAGGCAAATTAGAGAACTCCCCACAACTATCAATAATTTCCATACTACTCAATGCAGAATCATACCAAACAATATCATCATTAGTGAGAGACATAAGTCTCTGAGACCACCGTAGACATTGTTTGTTCTCCAAAAAAGCAGGCGTCTGAGGCAAGTGTGAAATAAACCACTTGTACAGAAGAGGAACACAACACACAATAGTCCCACCACCTTTAGAATTCCTCATATGCAAAGAGAAATACATGTCACCCAACAGAGTCGGAACATGATTCCCAATCAAGAAGATTCTAATAGCGTTAACATCAATAAAATCGTCAATGTTAGTGAACAAGGCTAAGCCATAGATGAGCAACACAAATGTAGGTTCAAAAACGTCCATACTACCAGCTTGAGCAAAGACATTAGCTTTTCCAATGAGGAACTCAGAAGTCAACCCCATAATTCCTCCCTTCTTGACCCAATGAGCCTCAATCTCAGGTTTCTTAAGATGAAGAGCTTCATCTATGATATGAGATCTAGGAATCTCCTCCAATCCACTAAAGGGTACTTTGTAAGAAACAGGTATTCCCAAGAGATAGGCATACTCCTCTAACGTAGGCACAAGCTGATAATCGGGAAAAGTGAAGCACCGGTAGAGAGGGTCATAAAAGTGAACCAAAACACTCAAAAGTCCTTCAACTACATCGATAGATAGCACAAACAAAAGCTTCCCATGGCGTTGCTTGAAGTCCAAAGGATCTAGTACAAAGGATGACAACTTCCTTAGCTCTTTCAAATCAGGACATCTGAAACTGTACTTCTTAGTGTTCCTTCATCCATAATCCATGGTCTGAAAATATTTGCAAATAAGACCTTAGTTCCTTAAAATTTATTTTTCTGTGATGAATGTTATGATGCACATGTACGCATGAATGCATCAATCACAAACAAGGGATCACACACAAACAAAGGTCAATGGATGGATCAAGTCATCATTAAGATTAATAATCCATTTTGGTGGATTATGGTTTTTCACCTTATCAACACCCAAGTTCCATTGATATTAACGAGACTTGATCGGATCAACCGAGAATCAAAGGTTTTGTTATGAGTCACGAGCATGCACTCAAGTTAAGAACCATCCCAAAGGAGTGTACTAAGGATAAAAACCTGTAGAGCATATTCTAAAAGAGTTCCCAGAGTCTTAATCCCATCCTTCAGATATTATAGGTTAGGATGACTGACTCATCAACCCATAATATTCTCAAGAGAAACTCGTCTGAGTGTAGTATCGCGTAACAACTGTTATCAGGTCTACACATGGACATTCTCCGCACTACGTCCTAAATAAGCCAACTTGGGTTAAATGTTCTACGGTCCTTAGCTTCTCGGATCCCAAATCAGAGAAAGTAATGCCTAACCACAAATAACTTGTGTGATATTAGTAACTCCAAAAAGGTCTCCACTGAGTAGATGGGTCTCAAGCCAACTTGTTAAAGACTACTCCATACAAGTTGAACATGACTATACCATCCTCCTATCTTAATTGCACTCAAGTTCGGGTTAGAACTTATGTCACCACTCAGAGATCACAAAGCACAACAGACAGGTTATATCACACAAACAAGTATACAAACATCAAATATACAAAATATATACACATAAAAAGTAGGCTAAACCCATTGGGGACTACTCCCCAGCAGAGTCGCCACTTAATTTCTGTAGCGGTAAATTGGTGGCCATCAAGCTATGGATAAACTTGACGTCAATAAAACCAGAGTCGCCACCGCGCTTTTATTGTTTCCAAAGGAAAAGGGAAAAGTACGAACAAAACCCAAAGATAAAAAGTTTTCAAATCAAAACTAATAAAATGCCAGAGATTACAGGTAAGGGGGTTGGTTACACAGATGGAAGGTGTTAGCACCCAAAGTGTCCTAGGTACTCCTAGGGAGCCCTTTTTTATATATGTATGTGTTTTTGGTATACAAGATGTTTGAGAAAAATAGAGTTCGGGGATGGGAAAAGAATTCATTAATTATATTTTTGTGTTTGTCAAGACCTTCAGACTTGTGCCTACGTACCAACATAAAAATGAGGGATCAAAACCTCGTAGTTCGTGGTATCAATTTCAAAATGAGTGGATTGCTTTTAATCAAAAGTTGAGTGAAAAGACGCACAAAGGGCCCAAAAGTTTGAATGAGTGTTAGTTCTTTTTGTCTTTTGAAATTTTAAGTCAATATAATTAAGTTCATTTACAAATTTGATTCAAGAAAAAGGTTTGAAAATTCATTGGCATAAGGCAAAAGTTTCTAATTTGAAAATAGGACTAAGTTTGAAATCACAAGCAAAGAAAGTTTTTGAAAAGGGGGAGAGATTTTTAAATTTAAGAAGTGGGAGAAGATGAAGAGACTAATCCTAAGCATAAGATTAAAAGTTGAGAGTTGAAAAGATATGACCAATGGGATGCAATCCAACAGACAAGAATGTCATATAGAAAATCCAATTTCCTTTTGGACTTTGAATCAAGCAATAATCAATCAAGCAATTAGCAATATCAGACATCATGAAGATCAAGGCATCAAATAAATATGGCCACATCCAAGCAAGCAAATCCCATATCTAGCAGTCCTCTTTGTCTTCTCACGTATTAGATGAAATGCTCATTTGTCAACTCAGAATAAGGCATTAGACACCAGATCAAAATAACAGTTGGCATCATGATAATGTAGCAGATGAGTTCAAAAAAATCCCAACACTTGCATTAGATAAAGGCTCAATTCACAATAACTTGGTCTCAAAATGTTGGCATCGGCCAAGTCCTTTTTGCACAGGGAATGTTGCCTAGTTCTAAGTCCAAAAGTTTATATCAAGATCTACAGTCCACTAAACATTTTTTTAGGGTTTTTGTTATTTATTAAGTATTTTAAGGTTCTAAGACCACAAACACAATCAAAATACACAAACAAAATATATACAATCACAATACGTGGCTCAAATGAACAAAGTGAAAATGACATAAACATAAACAAGTTAAATGAAATATAAACGACAATAAATGATAAATGACTAGAAATTAAATTGCATAAAGTAAATGACTTGAAAGTAAAGTAATGTTAATAAGAGTTAGTCAAATGTTAGTCAAAGTTAATTGAATGTTAGTAGTGTTTTGCTTTTTTAACTGATTAAGTCATTCTTTGGAGAACACTCAACCATCTATTCACAAGCATGGATCCTTGATCGAAGACATCTTCCATAGGAAGGAAATAATGCCAAGTTTCCACATAATACCATGAAATATGGGAGACTTACAATCTCACTTACAAGAATGCTATGCCTTTAGGGTCAAATTTAGCTCTATGTTAAGCAATCGTAATTGGACTTATGTAGAAGTCACAACTATCTGAAGTCGGACAATAAACATTTAGGTGTTAATGCATCTTAGAGATTTGGTATGATCAACCAAACTCCTAAAACATACCACACACTAAAACAAAAGATCAAAAGGGGTGGACCCATCTCATACATACTTGTATTGGTTCATCTGACACAAGGTCATTGATGAACCAATTAGCCTTAGGATATTTGAGATTTCACTGGTCAATGAAAGGAAAGGGAAAGAATAGGGATGAAGATGAAGGGGGAGGGGAGTGAGAGAAACACAAATTGGTCATGAGAGGAATTTTATCAAATTAAAATCATTCATTCATTTTGGAAGATGAAATGTACATTTTATCAATCCCTTAAATCCAATTATTTTAATCCAACAAAAATCAAATCAACCTTGACCAAGGCCCAAACAAATAGTCAAACATCACAAGACAATAAAAATGGCATAACATAATTTTTACACAATTAATCAATTAAAAATCAAATTAAAAATGCATTAAAATTCAATTTAATTTGGTCAAAACCTAAAACCTCTTCAAAACACCAAATAAATGGCCGAGAGATTTATCTTAGGTCAAACAAGATCAAAGGACCTTAGACAAAAAAATTCATCATTTTTTGAAAAGTCAGAAGTATTTTTAAACAATTAAAAATATGCACAAAAACATTTAATTCATGAAAAATATCAAAATTAATCATAAAACTAATTTTAATTCGGAAAATGAAAGAGGAAAATACTAAAAGATTTTTGGTGAAAGTCTCATATTTTTTGGATTAAAAATGAAATTATTATGAATTAAACAAAATAAAGCAATTAAACATAAATTCAGAAATTAAAAGGAAATTGGGAAAAATGAGGGTCATCAGATCTCCCTCATTAATTGAGGTGGCGGATCTGATGGCCAGAAGCGCGCATTTCACCAACACTCCAGTCAACGCGTGCATACGCATGGTAGTTCAAACCAAAGGTTGAGATTAGATCCTTGGACCAAGATCAGATGGATGAGATGGAGCCAACTCACCATCGGAGCCCTAGCTCCGGTCATCTTCTCTGGTGATGACCACCAGACTACTCCAACCTAAACTTCATGAAAAATGAAAAAAACAAGGACACTATTTTGAAGAGAAAATGCTTAGGAGCTCGAATCTGGCCTCAATTTTCTCCAATTCCAAGTATATAAAAAGATACAGGGATTTGAATTTTGAGGATCATGAACTGATTTGCTTCGATTTTACCTCAAAGCAACTCAATCTTCTTACCTACACTGGTAGGACTTCGGCCAACCAAAAATCACAAAGAATAGTGAAGAATTGAGGGAGAATCGAAGAGATGAAAATTTTGAAAAATTACCTTCGAGGGAGTTTACACCTTTCTTGATCTTGATCCCAATTGTGCTTGGCTTGGTTTCAGAAGCTTGTATGAAGTGATTAAAATCAGAAAATGGCTTGGACTCTTGGAGTTTCAATCTCAAAACATAATGAGGTTTGAAGCTCGATTTTTAAATGAAAACCTTCAAGATTATCCTTTAATGGTAAGGGTTTGGATTATAGGTTCAAAGCTTGGGCATGAGGTCCTCAATTCTGAGCATGAGGGATTTCATGTTGAACACTTTTCCATTTGAATATTGGATCATGATGAATTTTGAGGTGGAATTTTGGAAAATCAAACATGTTTGAAAATTTTCTAAGTACCAAGTCAAATGTTCACTTCTTCCACTTTGAATAACATTTGCTATGGGCTTCTAATGGAAATAGTTCCTTCATCAAAGTTGTAGATATTTCAAACCTCTTCAATTTGGTCACAAATTGGACCTCATTTGGAGTTATGAATTTTAGAAGTTGAGGAAAATCACTTGTTCAATGGTAGTGGCCCAAAATGACCTATAATATTTCCTCTTGGCACATGAATTTTAAAGTTGAATTTGAAATTATTAGAAACATTAAAGTTGAAAAGGACATCTTGAATTTGATTATGAAACTTGAATGGCTTTCATCTCATAAAAATTGAGCAAGTTATGGTCTTTGGAAGTTGACCTCCTAACTAGGGTTCAGACAAAATGACCTATAATCTTTCACCCTAAAAAATGACTTTCCAAGAAAAAATAGCTCTTGACTTCAACATGAAAGTTGTTTGGAATGTAATTACCAGTAACGTTTCTCTTAAAATCATTTTCATATGACAAAAATTGTAGGAGATAGGGTCTAGGGAACCCCAGTTTTGACCAGTTGACTTTCTCTAGTCAACCACCATGAACCAACTTGCTAACTTGACATTCTCTTGATTTTTGGGACTCATGGAGGATCATATATGTGTAAGACGATGTAATATGAAGTATCCCTTGAAATATTTGATCAAATGTTGAAGAAACTTGTTGAGGAAGTCACATAAGATACTCAGATGAATTAGGGTTTCCAAGGAAAACAAGCTTCAAACTCTTGATGATTTCTTGATCAAAATGATATGTGAAGATCACAGGGACCCATAAATGATGTCTAGAGTCAATGTAAACCATATATTGATTGTTCTCCTTGCATTGAGGGTCTTAAACCTTAGATATGAGCTTGATGGAGCATGGGTGAACTCACACACTACCTACAAAAGCAACAAACTATACATGGACATATTTTTGGTATTTTGGTTAGTAAATAATGAAAAAAAAAGTATGGTAAAACCAAATGAGCTTGGTGACCTCTCCTAATGCAAAACCAATGAATGAGGGGTAAGGAGGATGCCAATGTGTGATCCCAATGCCAATGCATATGATGAGATAACATGAGGGATCTTAGGGTCAAAATTGGGGTCTTACACCTCAGACTATACCGACTCTCCTCTAGGTAGTGGATACTTTAGGACTAGTTACAGGGTGGAAATGACCACCCCTGGCGTGTTGATGGCTAGTCGACAAAGGATGATGTTATATGGCGACAAGCCGTTCACAATAAGATAACTAACATCAACCGCCTTGGTATTTGCACCATCTCCACATGTAGTCTCGAATGTAACATAACCCATTACTTTTACCTGTTTGACTGGAAATCCTCTTAACGATCCACTAAACACTTTAACATCGTTAGGATTGGGCTGCTGTTTTTGGAAGGTGTCCTAAAATAGGACGTCAGTAGAGCTGCCTAGGTCTATAAAGACTCGTTTGACCCAGTTATTGTGTTGCACAATGATGAACAACGGGTCATTATCATGAAGATTAACTCCAATTATGTCCTCATCAGAAAAGGTGATGTTAACTTCTATTTTTCCTCGCGCCCCCTGGGGAAACCAGGAGATATCACATTTGCTGCAAGCACCTGCCTTGTGTATTTCCTTCAGGAGGAGATAAAGCTACATTCACTAGAGAAACCTCTAGCTAGGATATTCGTGTTGGAGTGTAGAGTCTTGTTGGCCATTGTATGAAATATGGAAGGAACTATAGTGAAATATGTGTGGCCTAAGTTATTTGTATCGAAACCCTATTATGGGCGCCACTGTATTGGACAAAAAGTACAGGTGTGCATTTTACCCCTGCAAGGGCAAGGGCATTTAGATGCCTTAGTAGGTGTATAAATAATAATTGTGGTTATAGCTTTCCCACGACAGAGAGAAACCCTGTACGGTGGTGTTTATGGTGGTTTAGAAGATTTTCTCACGTGAGTTGAGAAACTCGGTCTATAAGTGTGATGCTTAGGTTAAGAATATGTAAGGTATGATCTATATGGGTTAAGATCTCCCTTATTCCCATGTGGTGGGGGGAGTATTTATAGAGGCTTTGGGCCTAGGGTTTCCTTAGGAATGGTCACCGACCACTTAGTTACTAGTGGATCATTGAATTCTTATTTCCAAGAGGGGTGCATGTCAGTTATTGACCCTGGCTTCTCTTTATCCAAAAAAAAACGTCTTTTATCACATTTCCCATGATTGAGAGATAGGGAAACCTTAGGGGTAAGATGATACCTTTATGAGGGAAATATGACCGCCGCCTTTTCTGTGTCATCGCCCTAGCCAGGTCCTTTACAAATATAACATTACAAATTTCAAACTGTTTGGAATCAAGTGATTAATTCATTTAGAGTATGAAAGGTTGATCCATACATGGATACAAATTATGGAGTGTTTTCTTATATGTGTTTTGAACTAATTTCTTATAACTTATTTTGTAATTTTTTTTGAAACTCTTGATTAATAGTGGATAAAATAATTACTCTATCCCACAATAGATAATTTTGGATTGAAATAGGTAATAAATTTCTATGTGTTGACTCTCTAATGTATCTTTATTTATTATCTTGTAGATTTGCATATACTTAATTAAGTCTTTGAATTTAATTTCACAAGTGGCATCAACTATGGAGTAAAAGATCTAAGTTTACAAGTGATATTGAGGATATTTGAGAGAATACTCAAAAGCATATTAACATCAATCAAGAAGAGTATATTTGGAAAATCTTTTGAAAATAAGAACTTCATTTTATATAATCTCTTTGAGAGTTGGAGAGTTGCATGTTGTTGTATGTTTTGAACCCAATTTTAAAATTATCTATTATTAAAATTTGTCAATTTAAGAAAAAACATATGTTAGATAAATACAAATTTAATTCTTTGAAATGCATAGTATTGAGAGAAGGCATGATAATGACACATTTATTTCCTCTCAAGCTTGACTGTACTAGCCTGATTAGAAAAGACTAAAAATTATCTCTAGCAATTATATTGAGTATATGAGACTGGATATCAGATCATATAAAAGCTTCTTGTTATTGAATTTGATTATAATTATTTTTTGGTCTAGTGGTTTAATGGTCAGAATTTTACCATTTAAAGGTGAATAAGTGAGATGTCATAGATTCTAATATGCACTCTAACAGTTAGATATCCTTTCGAAGGTACCAACTGAATTGCATTAATGAGACAAATTGGATTATAATTAATTGAATTATTTAATCTACAAAAGTAAAATCTCTAAAATGTGAGGATGCTGATGAAAGCTTTTAGGTTGAGAAATTGAACTAGTATTAAAGTATGTTGAAATGTAACTAAAATAAAGGTTTTAAGTGAGTTGCTTGTTGTGTAAGTAACTAATTAGTTAAGTTAGTTATGTTACTTTATGAGCAATTTACTAACTAACTAAGTTGGTTATGATGTTTTAAGTCTCATTAGTGTAACATACCCCCTCTTGTGGTCCTAGAGAATTGCTACAATTATTTCTCCCTTTTTCTTCGATCTCTCCAACAATTGATAGTAGAGTCTTGATTTGGCTTGGTGGAGAAGTGATAGTTGTATCATGTGTTGGATCTTGTTATAGAGTGTGAAAACTAAAACTTGTGGATGGAGAATGTTGGATTAAAGTGAGAATGATTAATTTTCACATTGCCTATAAATGAGTAAAATATTGGATATGTAAGAGACGTAACTCATATACCCAATGCCTTGATGTTTTAGACAGAGATGTGGCATTTCCCTCTCTTATGGTCCTAAAGCATTAGGTTCGTTGTTCCTTCTAACTTCATGGACTCTCTAACAAGTGTTATCAAAGCCTATGGTTCAACATGGTGGCAGAGGGGGAAATGGATCATGTGTTGGATATTTTTATACGATGTGAGAACTCACACTTGTGAGAGAGAATGTTGAGTTTAAGTGTGAGTGGTTAAATCACATATCACCTATAAATGGGTATAATGTTGGATTAATAATATAGGTGACCCATATACTTAATGCCTTAATATTTTTTCTGGAGATGTAACGTCTCCCTTTCTTGTGGTCATGGAGCATTAATCTTGTTATTGTTTCCGCCTTCTCCGATCTCCCTAATAATTAGTTAGTTATAAGCCCAATTTATAGTGTGTGCTCACAAGCTTTAGTGTCCATTAATTATTTGTTCATTAAGGGAAGATGACAAGTTCTTTGGAGAATCTTGACATTAAATTTAGTGAAAAGTTAATGAATGTGCTCTTTGGATTCCAAGGTATGATAGAAGAGGTAAAACCAAGCTTGCAAGATCTCATCAATGATTCTATTCATGCTCAACATGTTGCACTTAAAGAATGCAAGAAGAAAGAGGCTTGTGAAATTCTTGAGAAAGGTCATTTTAATTATTATAATCAAGTAAATTATTTCTATACACAAGGTCGGCCCTGGGCTAAGGACCTTTTGCCGTTGCTCTGAGCAAGGGCAAAACGGCCCTTAGCCCAATGCCTATAAATTAAGGGGCCTCATATTGTTTTAAAAAGTAAAAAATATATTTATTATTATATTAAATAAATTATAAAATGAAAACTATAAATAAATTTGTCCTTGGCCAAGCGGTAGGAGATTGATTTTTAAAAAAGATGCTAAAGGTGGTGGGTTAAATCCTCCTTACTGTTGCATAATTTTTTTGATAACTATGACAAACGTTAATGATTTAAACTATTTAAAATATAAATAGTTAGTTGATAAATTTGCTTCAAAAAAATATTTAGAGAAATACTCTTTTTAATTTATTAGAAATTTTAAGTTGTATGAAATGCTTTTTTTTCTTTTTAATTTATTAGAAATTTTAAGTTGTATGAAATACTTTTTTTTTATAGTTTAAACAAAACTTTGAGTTTTTTTTTTGTTTCGCTTGGTTAATATATAATTGCATTTTTTATGCAATATTTTAAATTGTTAAAATTATATTTATTTTAATTTAGGCCTATTTTTTAAATTAGAACAAAGTTTTCAGATTGATTGGGTCAATTCTGGATAGTGACATGTGTGATTACGTTTAATTTATTTAATTTTTTAAATTATTATCATTGTTGACGTGTCGATGTTGTGTACGATATTGAGGGCACACATACAGTTGAAGCTCTTGCTGGTTTTATAAATATGGAAGATGTATTTATATGAATTGCATAGAAGATTCTTGTATGCCTTTTCAAGAATCTTTAGCATAAGATCATATTTTCTATGTTAATTTCATCATTTCATACACATTTTTAGCAATTGCATACTTTTACAATTATGAGTAATATTATGAATACTTAACAATATAATCTAACCACCCCATGTTGTTTTTTAATTTTATTCATACCTTATAGATTGTCACTATTATAGTATATTTTATCTTGGTAGTTAGTCATCTATTATGTTCTTCATATTATTTTGAATATTTTTAAACTTCATTTCGTTAGCACCCATATTTGATATGTTATCATTAGTATACACTATATTATTAATGTAGGTACCAACATGAAAATACTTTCTCTTCTATCTAGTGTGATAGTTTTCTCTTCCTTATAACTTTGATAAGGTTGTCTTAGATGAAACACAAGATATTCTAGTGGAGTTCTATACGTCATGGTATGTATAGATTAACGTGGTCTTATGTAACCTTATGATATGTTGATCTTTTTTCATTTTCAATATTTCTGAATCTTATTTTTTTGATAAATTCATTATTGTATTTAGGTGTGGTCATTGCAAGACTCTTGCTTATGTAATGATATTCTCTTGTGTAAGACTTCTACCGTAGATAGCTTATAATATTAATTTAGTAATTTTCACTTATGATTAACTATATCAAGGTTGATCCTAATACTGTTTATACTATTTATTTAGAATTATGAAAAAGTTTCCGCAGTATTTAGGTTGGAGGAGAAAGTAGTTATAGCTAATGTCGACGCTAACGAATACAAGAGTTTGGCAGAGAAGTAAGTGCAGTAACATTCTTTTATTTGACAAATACAAGGTTGTTCCTTTTTAAAAAAAATATATTTTTTTATTAGGGATCCATTTTTATAATTTGTCCCGGGCCTCTAAAAAGTCAGGACCGTCCCTGTCTATACATTAATGTTACAATTTGAGTTGGTGCATATGGATCCCAATGAGAAAATTGTCAGTTATTTTAATCGGATTACACAAATCACCAGCCAAATGAACATATTTGATGAAGTTGTGTTGATCAAACAATAGTAAACAAAGCAATGTACACTTTTTCCTCCAAGTTTTATTACATTGCATTAGCAATTGAGGAATCAATTGACTTGTCATTCATGAAGATAAATGCATTATAGCGTTCCTTAGAAGACCGTGAACAAAGGATGTTGTAAAGAAAACAAAGAACAGGTAACTAAGTGAGCCTTGCAAGCTCAAATTTCCAAGAAATGGTTGAAAGTGAACCAGTAAGGATAAGTTTAATACCGAAAAAAGGGGAACTCAACAAGACAACTCAAAGAAATGCATTGATAAACCTAAATCTTCTTCAAGAAAAAATAGTGTTCATTAAGAAAAGAAAGTAAAAACCTATGAACAATCACTACTATAAATAATACATTTCATGACGACAATTTCATCTCACGTATTGAAAAACTGAGGTATAATTCCTGGACGCACCATTTTTTAAAATAAAAAAATATACAATATATTCCGTCGGTTATTTTGAAAATCGAGGGGTACACCTATTCAATATACATGTTTCGAATCCCATCAATCTAAGTTTATGTTTTTATCTCATTAAACGTGGTGCCTTCTTGAATATTTTATTTTTAATCTAAAAGTACGCTAATTTTCACCTCATTTTTCTTTCCAATCAAAGTGAATATGTTTCTATGATATATATATATATATATATATATATATATATATATATATATATATATATATATATATATATATATATATATATATATATATATATATATATATATATATATATATATATATATATATATATATATATATAGTAGCATCCAATTTCATTTGTCTAAACAACACAAACAGAACTCTAACGCAGAGTCCTAAATAATGAGAGTCATAAACACATACCATCTTCAATACGAAGAATTTATGTGTTTAATGCTCTCATTTCTTATTTTACTTCTTCTTCAAAGATTTAGTATGTCAAACATCACTACTCATAATGTTCTTATTGTTGTTGTTGTTGTTGAGATTCGAAATCCTAAAAAATTTATCTTGGTATTATTGTTGTTGTTTAAACAAATTTATATTATAGGTTTATTGATATTATTGTTGAGACTCGTCATCAAGACCCTAAAACCTAAAGGTTTAATATTATTATTGTTATTTAAGCAAATTTATGTTATAAGTTTATTGATGTCGTTGTTGTTGTTGATGATATTGTTATTGTTGTTGTTGTTGAGACTCGTTATTGAGACCCTAAATCCTAGAGGTTTAATCTTGTTGTTGTTGTAAAACTGATTTATGTTATATGTTTATTGATGATGTTGTTGTATTTTTGTTAAGAGATTGTTTTTTGAGTTGTTGTTTAATGTAAGCTGTTGTTTTTGAGTTGTTCATGTTGTTGTTGTTTAGTTGTTCTACTACCCAAAGTTATGAAAATCTATATGTTGTAGTTTAGTTGTTGTTATTGAGTTTGAGTTTTAGATTGACATTGATATTATATTTTTTGTGATTCTTTGTGCAACTCTCATCTTGTTCCGTCGAGTTGAGTTTATTATATATAATGTCGACTGTTTATTTCACTAATCTCTCTTTAAATATATAACCTAGTAAACTGATTTTGGAAATAATCATATGAAAAATTATGTTTTATATGAAACTTATCTTACACTAATTAATGTTTTTCTAGCATTCTGCATTCATAATTCGTCTCATGTTGTTTTATCGTTAAAATCTATCAAATACTTCTAGTTTTTGCTCATCCCTCTTCCATATTTATTCATTTTTCAAAGCATCAAATTTTATGCTTTCATGAATGAGTTATTAGAAAATGAAGTATTGAATAAAGAACTTGAAACATTGGAGAGATTTTAATCATAAAACAACATGAGACGAATGATGAGTTGGAAGATGCTTCAAAATCACTAATCAATGTAAGTTATCCTTCAATTATAATACAATTGTTCATATAATTATTTTCCTAACCAATTTTGAGAAGTTATATTTTCAATATAGGATTTAGTGGAATAAGAAATCCACATTAGATTTAATAAACTCAAAATTGTTTTACCCCTCAGTTTAAATAGATAACTGAGGTGAAAATGTGATATATCCGTCGGTGAAATTACAAAACTGAGGGGACATGTGTTTTCGCCATTTCAGAATTCCAAAAAGGTCTCCCTAATGATCAAACCCATGACCTTTTCACATACTCGTTGGTTATTTTAAAACAGAGAGGTAAAGTGTGCAATTTTTATGATGCCTTTCGCTACCTCACCTTTCTAGTTGAGGTTAATTCATTTTGTGTCCGACGTTAAATGTGTTCTTTCTAGTAGTGAATAACAATGTCTAATACTATAATAGTCAATCATTTGAACACTTTGAAAATTATTGCAAAAACAAACGTGTCCCAAAAAAATTTAGCAACACAAATAATGAGATACACATGGCTCAAGGAGAAATCGATTCAATATATGACCATATCCAACTAATGGAAACTATAAAGTGTGAACTGGGAAACATTAATTGAAATTATTTAGGAACGTGATATTCAAATCACATGGAACTTTAGAGAGTATGCCTTGTAAACTTTGATGATTCAATAAAGAAAATGATCAAGTTTACAAATAATAGAACATTCCCTTCAGAAAAATTAAGTGATGTTTTGATTAAAGGTAGACAAGGAACTAAAGCACTTGTCATTGATGTGTTCTATGTTGGAGGCATGAAGAGTAACTTGCTAATAATGAGTCAACTGATTGAGAAGAGTTCACCATGTGTGTACCTAACAATCAAATAAAGGTTTTTGATGCATCCGCAAAGCTATTTTTAGAGCTTTTTATCTCAAAAAAGAACATCTCAAGTAAAATTAAATGCAACATATTCTAAATATCTTGATTTTGAGGTAATTGGTTATGAAGTTTGACTATGGAAATATAGGTATGGACATTAACTTTAAGAGTCTCAACACTTCAAAGTAAAGGGAAGGGATACATGATTTTCCCAATATTAAGTGTCCAAAAAATGCATGCAAGAATTTCTTGATATGAATGCAACCCATGAACTATTGTGTCAGTAATTCCTATGAGAGCACATGGGAAACTAGATGTGGTTCATTATGATGTTTGTAGTCCTTTTAAAACACTATCATTAGAAAGGAATAAATACTTTGTTTTTGTGTCTGTGTACGAGTATAATATAATGATGTTGATCTATTTGATTGAGACCAAATATGAGGTGTTCAATGTTCTCAAGATATTGCAAGCGCAGTAAGAAAAATAAGAAAAAAGGAAATTTAATGTTCTCAGAAGTGATGGATGTGTTGAATGCACATCTAAGGAACTTGAATCATTTTGTAATAATATGAGAACTCAGCATGATATAATTGCACCATACACACTTCAACACATAATAATAACTCATCTTAGCGCGCCTGATTTTTTTATATTAAAAGACATTTCATCACGGTTCATAATAACAACCGTGGTGATATATGAAAGATTACATGCTTTGAATCTCAACACCAACATTTTTTTCATTACAAAAAGGGTCTGTCTACATACTCTTATAAATATATTAAAAATAAAACACTTGTCACCATAATTAGCATTAGAAACCATAGTGATTAGTACTGACATTTTATCATCGTTTTCATTACCAACTGTGGTGATAAGTTTTACATATATATAAGCAAAGTTATAAAACTTCAACAAAGAATAATCGTCACACTCAAAACACAAAACCCTAACATCTCTCTCTTTCACATCCAGCGAACTCATCTCTTTTATTCTTCTAAAAGTTAATCATGTTATTCATATGCTTCCTTCCATTTTTATTTGATAGGTTCTAATATTCATACTTTTGAATTTTTTTAAGGTACATCATTCCTCCATACGTTTTCTTCCATTCATGTTTTTTGGGTTGTCTTTACTTGAATCTCTATTTTTAAAATGACCAATTCGTGTTTAACAGATCAAAAGACAATAGTTACCATATCTATTCCATGTATGGGAAAATCGTGTCTCTCAAAACGAAATCCTAATACTCTCTCACGCCTTTTCATTACGCCATGAACGGTCTATACCACTTCTTCACAAAAATCCAACATATATTCTTCAGCTCTTATGGATCAAGGAAATGATCAAGAAAAGATGTTATACAAAACTCATTTCTCTTCCTTCATCTTCACATTTCAGGTACGTGCACAAGACTTTTCCATATTTTATTTTGTTGTTGAATTCTTTTTTGTTGTTATATGTTGTATGTTGTTTAAGGTTTGATGTTGTTGATATAATTTATATGTTGTTTATAATTTAGTTTTTGTTGATATATGTTGTATGTTACTTAAACTATGTTGTTGTTGATAAAAGTTATATGTTATTGATGATTTAGTTTTTATTGATATATGTTGTATGTTATTTAAGGTATGTTTTTGTTGATAAAAGTTGTATGTTGTTGTTGATTTAGTTTTTATTGTTATATGTTGTATTTTGTTTAAGGTGTGTTGTTGTTGAAAAAAGTTGGATGTTGTTGATGATTTTGTTTAAGGTGCGTTGTTGTTGATAAAAGTTGGATGTTGTTGATGATTTAGTTTTTGTTGATATATGTTGTTGTTGATAAAACTTGTATGATGTTGATAAAATTTGTATGTTGTTGTTGACAAAAGTTTATGTTGTTTATGATGATTTATATGTTGTAAGTTATTGATTTTTAATGATATACCTTGTATATTGCAACTTTTACTACGTTAAACCAACACTTCTATTAGATGAGTTTATCATGTCATATGTGGTTTGAGTGTTTTACCAACTCGTCACTAACTAAATAACCTTTCTAATTGGATTAGAAATTTCTAATATAAAAAACTAAGTTATTTTAGAAAGCAACTTACATTGATCAAGTTTTTTCAAGATTTCTTCCTTTAATTCTATGTAACTTTTTCCCTCTTTGAGAGTTAGAATTTGGTTTAATGTTTGTAGATCTTCAATCAACACTTCATTATTTACTAGTTCAATGAACTAATAGAGAATAAAGTGTTATTTTAAGAGTCACAAGCACTTAACCTAATTATAACACTTATAAAAGAGAGCGAGATACATAGAATGAAAGGAAAAAAGCTAGGAAAACATTGATCATTGTAACTTGTTATTCTAATATAACTTAATTTTTCAAATTACTAGTTTCTATATCACATTGAAATGTTATATTTTTAGTGAGTAGTTGATGAAACAAGCATTTCACATATGTCATAATAAACGTGTTATTCTAATATAACGTTTTGTTGAAGAGTGTCAACAACGTTAGGGTGGTGAATAAGAAACGTTTCTTAAGGTACAAGAGTTTGTGGAAGTAAGAAGAGCTTCCACTTGAGAGGGGGTATTATGGACTCACACTTGAGGGAGAGTGTTGAGAATGTCTAAAGTGTGAGTAATATGGATAATAGTTCCACATTGGTTAAAAATATGGAGACATGAGCATTTATAAGTGAGAGAATCCACCTACCTATCACCTTAAGGTTTTAGATGAATATGTGTTGTGTCTCTCACAAAGGTGTTGCTCGAAAAGAAGAAGCCTCACAATGTTCAATGCTCCATAGTGAAAAACTCCCCCAATAAAATGTTGTTTAAACAACAAAAATGACATTGTTGGGTGTCGAACCCATGACTTTTAAACTTTTCACTACGGTTATTTAAAATAATCGTGGTTATAGGTAGCAGGCTGTCCACTTTTCTACCATGGACACCTTTCCACTTTTCTACCATGGACACCAGACTCTGATTGTAAATAACATACATGCAATCACACCCTACCTAACAAATGTTGTTCAACCATTATTATAAGTCTTTCGCAACCGTGATTATATGTATTTTTTGTAGTGGTGAAGCAATAATATTACAAATAACTAGATTCATAACTAGGAGTTTTCAAGATTAAGATGTTATTCTTGACAACATGGTCACACCAAATGGAGACATACCACTATCACTATTTGTTAATGTTGAGCCTATTTTTTATGTTGAAGAAATTAAGAAAATAATGTAGAGAACTTTCATAGAATAGATTAAATACATAAAAAGGAATCAAAATGGAAATATAGTATTTCTACAAGTAAAGAAAATACCAAGAGCAGTCAAGAGGGTCTACAAAGTGAAACACTTCCTATATGCTTCCATTTCTAAATACAAGGAAAAACTTGTTGTAAATGTGTTCTTGCAAAACCATGGCCTTGATTTCACCGAAACTTTAAACTAATTGGAAGGTTTGAATTTGTCGACTAGTACTGGTTGTGACTAACTTTATGCAATGAAGACTTGTTTAAATTTATTTCTACTATAAATTTATTAATGAGTTCCTTAAAGAGGGATCTTATTTTGAACAACTTTAGGGATTCATTGTGTAAGGTGAGGACGATAAGATTTTGAATCTTAATAAGACTCTCTATGGTCTAAACAAGCTCTATGAGTTTGGAACAAAAGGGTTGATGGGTTCTCAAAAAAATTGACTATTGTAAGTGTATGGTTGAATATGGATCTATTAAAAGGATTGAATCAATGCAATCTCAACATAATGTTATTATATGGGGATGATGTACTCATCACTGAGATTAAGAACCTCAAATTTTAGAGGAGCACTAAATTTTATATGACTAACTTAGGAGGACCAAGGTACTTTCTTGGTCTGGAATATGACAAAACTAGAAAGAGAATGGTAGTCAATCAAAATAAATATCTAATCAATAACACGAAAATATTCAGCATGTTAAACTGAAAGTGGAAAGGTAATAAACCCATATGGAAGAAAACTCCAAATTAAGCAAATATGAAAATGGAAAGGTAATAAACAATATTCTATACAATCAAATAATATAAGATTGGATGTATGCTTACAATTCTAGGTCTAATATATGTCATAATGTAAGTAGGTGAATAAATATATTTAGAAACCTAAACTTTCATATATACAATGAGAGCCAAGAGGATCATGAGATATCTTAAAGTCACAATTGATTGTGACATCATGTTTCCAAAATCTGAAGTCCAAAAAGGAAAGTTGTTTGATTTTTGTGATTTAGAAAGGTATAGAGACAAAATGGTAAGGACAAGTAAAATGAGGCATGCATTAAAACTTTTCAAATCTCCAATCTAATGTTGTTCCAAAAAGAAAATCTTGGTGACTCTGTTATCACATGGCGTTGAATACATCTTAACTTGCAATGTAGGTTGTCTAGGGTCGTGGTTGCAATCTGTGCTAAGTGAAATGAAGATAAGAAAGGAAGAAGTGAAAATCATGGTAGATAACAAATCAACGACCAACCTTTCTTAAAATCTCATACTTCATGAGTGGAGAAAGTACATAAAAACCAAGTTTCATTTTTTAGATATAAAATAAGTAAGATAAATATCATTTTTACATATTGTAGGACAAATAATCAAGTTGCGGATGTACTTACCAACCACTTAAGATTGAGTAATTCATAGAGATTTGGAGGATGCTCAACTTAATTTGCATTAAGAGGCTTTGAACTAAGAGTGAGTGTTGAAATGTAACTCAAATAAAAGTTTTAAGTGAGGTACATATTGTGTATCTAGCCGATTGATTTACTTGTGTTACTTGTTAAGAAAGTAACTAACTAACTAAGTTGGTTATGCTATTTTGAGCTTCATTAATACATTGTAAGTCTAATTCATAGTATGTATAAGTAATCAGTTGAGCATAACCTATTTTATCCAATTCACTCCATTATCCTTTCACGAGTGATAATTAGTTATAATAAAATGAACGAGTAATTTTCTCTCTCTTCTCTCTTCACTTCGTTACCGCATCATAATGATTTGCCTGTAATGATATCTTAGTGAAACTTTGAATTTGAACTCGGGTCACCATATTTTTTCTTCCCTGTAAATGTTAAATTTAAAAACAAAAGTAAGAAAAAATTGAAAAGAATTATTGAAAAAGTTGTTGAGATCAACAAAATTCAAAGCCCTTCTCTCATTTCTTGTGTTTACTTTGACCTTCAACAAAAAAAAGTCAAACTTTGATCCCGTATAAAACTACAACTCCTTCAACAAAAAAAGTTTTAAAGCTTATTTTCCCCTAAGAAGTCCCGCTCTGGCGGCCCAACAAGTCATATATTTAAAAGGACCCTTACCATAGTGCGGCCCTCATTGAATAATTCGGTCATGCAATCCCTTTTTTTTGTAGAAAGAACAAATGCATTTCGACCCCGTCATAGTTCTCAATCATTTATGGCATCAGACATGGCTGAACCATCTACGATGGGAGAGAAAATATACATGGCAAATAATTACCATCTCTCTCTTTCCTTTCCAAGGGATAAAGTTAGAATTTATAAGAAACTTTTATTTAAGATGCATGGGAACTACTCTTAGGTCAATTAAGGATCAAATGTTCAAACCTCGTGGGTAAGGATAAGGTAATGGAATTTTTAGATAAATTCATAGACCTAGCTAGGATATGAGATTATGAAAGAAATCACACTAATAAATAGAAAGATTCCATGCATGTACAACTCTTATTTGAACAAAGTGAAAAAAATGTGATATTTGTTGTCTAATAGAAAAACAGTAATACCTTAATTGATTCGGTCAAGATCAAATTTGCTTATCAAAGTGTTTCTTTGATTCATCAAGAGATCTCTTTTCATCAATGAAACCAAATAAGATCATTTTGTTTCATTTTTAGTAGAATAGTTAAGGATATTCCATTATTAATGAAAAAAGGGGTTGACAACATCTATATATGTTGTCCAGATTGATCAGAAGGCACACAAATAGCTAGAACCAAATGCATAATGTATGGAAAAACACATCATAATGTATTTAACTAGAAAATTGACTATTCTTCTATGGAAGTATCTAGTCATTACAAAATATAAAGTGTCAAAGTATGGATTTCATATGGTAAATAAAAGGTGTGTGTTATATCCAAAACATACAAAATTTAGTAAATATTGTAAAGGGATGCAATATGAGTTACAAACCATATGGAACAAAACTAGGTCTTGAAAGATATGACACTTATAAGAAATGAAGAGAGGTTAAGAAGTTGAGAGAATTGAGAAATAACTTAGAAAAATATATTGTTTGAAGAAGAAGAAGTATGAACCAAAAGTGAAAAGTTCCTTTCATCCTTTCTCCATTGAAGAAGTGTTGAGCTGCCACGCGTGACATAACTCACATCCTACTGATTGAAAGATTGCAAGGAGTAGATTGTTACATGTAGGTTTCCATTTTCTTTTCATTTTGTGTTTAGAAATGTTAACTTTAAGAACTCGTGTTGTTGTATTTATTTTGCTCACCATGAGCTAAAACTCTTTATGTTGAGCAATGCTAAGTTTAATGAAGACTAAGATTTTGTGTTAAATGGTGTGATTTTATGTGATGCTTTTTGTCATGTGAAATAATGTTATATATCTATTTCTATGCTTGATCACCTTAGAAATAGGTAAAATATGGTTAATGATTGAGAGATCTATTAATTGGTGGAAATAATGATAAATATGGTTAAAAATAGTAGGATAAAGATATTCACTACATCAGTCACTTTAGACATAAAGGACTACAACCATAGGGGAAATAAGAAGTGAAAAAAGACATGCTTAAATGTTATTGAGAGACCTTGAGAGTTGTTCCCCTACTTAATGCATATGCTTTGATGTTATAGACATACACCACGAGTTCACTTTCTGCCTCATCTATCACGACAAACATCATCAGACACACACAAGACATGAAACATTAAATGGATCATTACCCAACATACCTCTCACTATTGATTTAACTTCTTTACTCTTATGTATTGCTACTCAACCTAAATTTGTGACAACCTAATATTATTATTATATTTACTTATGGATATTCATAAATTTTTACATTGAGAATGAACTTAAGTTATTTATATATATGTGGGATCAATTCTATTACTTTTACATCACTTGCTACTATTTGATTGTATACTTACACATATAAATATCATAACAAGTATTCACAAAAATCCCTATTATCGGGAAACCTACATAAGCATAATGGGACGAGGAAAGGAAATCATACAGGTTAGAATGCTCTTGTATCCGCGTGATAATTCCTATTTAAGATGGATGTTGTGAGTTTGTCAAATTCTCGGTAAGCCACTACATTAGAGATACATATATCATGTTCGCTAACCAAGTTTCTTTCCTGGTCGTAACGTAATTTATTAGTGGGGGAAAACTAGGCATAGGCTAAAAATAACTAGGCGAAGGGTTTGCTATTAAACAAGTTAAATGGAAAGACACTAAGGGATATAGATATAATCCTTTTTGAATCTCCAAAATTGTACGACTATTTCGAGCATACGACCTTAATAATATGTTACGATTTTTTGGGTACACTTTATTGTGATTATAATAGGTATTGTTCTTTATGATCACAAGGTTGTGTGGTACTTCGGTAAGTCTTTTATAATTACGTTTGAATGTGAAAGGGAAGTCAGGAGGTCTAAGGACATAGTTGGTCGATAATTTCCCCATTCAGTAGAAAAAAGGGGAACGCAAACCCCACCACCATATGAGTCAGATACTATTATAGTTTTACTCTCGTGGGCAATTCAAGAAGTCTTTTATTTTTTGTTTTTGCGATGATCAGTTATGGAGGGGTGAATCCTAAGTTCCACCATAAGAAATAAGGACAATAAATTCCCTACGAGGAAGTGCTGCCTAAAAATAATTACTCTACATTAGCCAGGATTAAACACTAGTCCTTCAAGTGTTCAAAGATCATATTCAATTGATTATTCGCATTTAACTTAAAAATTTCTTGTGAAAATAGATGAAATTCCTTCATTCCCTTTCTTAAAGGCAAAGATATCAATTTCAAAGGGAATCTCGAGTACATACCATCGACAAAGTCAATAAAGGACATGCATAAGGCACACTAAAAAAATATAATATTTTTTGCAAACATAAAGAGGAAGAAAAGCTACTCCCATCATTCCAATAGTAACAAGGCAAACTGAACCCATGTTAAGTTAAGACGAGTCTTTTTCTTCCCCATTACTTTGAAGCTAGAGACAGACATACGGGGTTCACTAGAAGGGAGAGTGGCAACAATTATTTTTTGCAATGTAATAGAACTCAAAGATGGTTTCATAGGATGTACTCACACTCAGTGAGTACACAAAATTTAAACCAAGTCACGAGTAATAGCGAATCCAAGTTGCAAACCAAGCCAATTTGGCATCCCTATCCATCCTCGATGAAGGTTCCTTTGATTTGAACAAATGATGGAAGAAGGAAATGCACATGCATGATAAAGAAAGCCCCTTTTTGGGCATGGGCTAAAATACATTAACCTCTCGCATACCTGAAAGTCGAGTTTTTAACTATTGACAAATCAAATAATACATATGAATAAAGATGTATAGATTCTCACTAAGAGAGAAACTCAACCTTGGCTAGCCAGCCAGGCCAAGAATGATGACCAATTACTTAAAACTCAGATGAGGACATGGATGAAGATGGGTTAGCTAGAGCCGTAGGCAGATGATAAATAATAAGACTAAAACTTTAAAAGATGGTTGATAAAAGTGAATCTCCCTCAAACTGAGGATTCACAATGACTTTGACTCAAATATCCCTTCCTAAAAGGAAAAGGAGTATCGAGGTTTGTAGCCGACCTTGCGTGAAAGTAATTTTATCTAACACTTAAAGAGGTAAAGAATATATTTGTTGAAACTAATGATTTTTCCCTTGTTGGATTTCCACCATTAAAACTTGGTTACTTTCTAGGCTATAGACCAAAACTGAATTATTTTCCAAACATTTTATTTCCTTCCGATACTATTAAAATATTTGAAGGAGTTGGTTGGTGACGCTTTTCCCACGATTTACTATCGATGATGAGTATTCTTCATGCCATCAACCTAGTACCTAATGCTTATTTCCTAAACCTTTTAGGTTATTGAATTCTACATGCCATTTAATTTAAGCTCGTTGTGCTAGCATTGTTCAATTACCGGACCCCATATCATATGAGGATTCTAATTTCATATGTAGTCTTTCAAAACTTAATGCAATGGTGCCAAACTATACTCCAATGACATTGATTTATTAAGTACATGATTGCAGGTAGGAGGTAACAAGAAAAAGAAGTTCTTTTTGCAATAACCAAAATGCCTCTTTTGATGAACAATTAATGGGATTCTTCCATACTTACTTAGAACTATTACACCACCTTTCATATTTAGATATATATAGCCCTCGTCACTAATTTATTGTGATTATGTATTGGGTCCGTGGAGACTCATGGCAAGGTTATTATAAAATTGTAGGCCCCACACATTTCTCATCTTTCTCGTGTTGGTGGTCTTGCATTAGGATTTGTTTGCGAGTTATAAGGGAAGGGAATGAAGAGCTTCAGAGAAAGAATTTTTGTAAAAAATATAATTGATTTTTACATTTTTTAATAGAATAATTTTGTATAGAATGAAAAATGAATGTTTATCATTAATAATTTTTTTTAGAATATTATTATAAGATAATTATATTTTAAAAAAATACATAAACCCTCATAAAACCTCATATAATATAATTTATTAGTTCCACCAAACTAGGGGGATTTTGTTTTATGAATAAAAATAAACCCTCCAAAAACATCTCCATATAAATTCCTCGATTTTTTCACCAAATCCTTCCCTTTTTTCAAAGTCATCCCCTCCATTCCACTCTAAGCTCTCAAATAAAGCCTTCACATTTGCACGAAAAGGTTCAATAACATTCACCTTAGTGGGACTCACAACACCATCTTTTCTTAGTCAATATTAGATGGATTTCATATTACTATGCTAGCTTCATTGGGAATGAAACCTTGTGCTAGTAGTATCTGAGCCCTTTTAGAGGCAATAGTTTACTTCCTCTTTCTGTGGTCCATCTAATATTCTAAAGTTTTGTTACCTTCCCCAAGTTTTATAGGAATCCCCAATAACTTATCCCTTTTCTAGCTTGAGGATGTAAAAGTCATTCTTGTTTGTTCTATCTTTATCTAAGAGTGAGGGTAGAAAGTGTATAAGTATTCTTGTAGCCTTTAGTCGGCTAAAGTCTATTTCAGTATCATGTTAGTAAGGTAAGATCATTTGTTGGTTCTAGTAGTAATCCAAATCTTGGATTGATCCATTTGTTAAACATTGGAATCACTTTGTCCATTATTCCTTCTCTTTTTGTCTATCATTTATCTTTTTATTTTTTGGCTAGTGAAGTTCTTCTCCTTCTAGAAGTGGATTCCTAATCTTTTTAGGTTTTTGAATATTCAATTTAGAGTTAAGAGATATCTATATCACTAACTAACTCCTTAACAAATTCAAAAGCTTTTCCCGCAAACCATTAGAAGTACCTATTGAGTCGAGCAATTGAATGCTAAGAAATATTTCTTTTTGGGCTAAATTCTAAGCCTATAGATTGAACTAAGAGAGAAGAGGTTTAATCAAAAACCTGGAAAGTAATCTATATCGAAGGCCAATCCCAAGCAAAGCTCTGGATTACAAGTGAAGAAATAGAGTTCCATTAAATGTCATTAACTCGACACAAGATCGGACCCTATTAGGTAGGATAATGGGCTTAGTCATCCCAACATATATTGTCTATCAAAACGGAAAGTTCCCATAATTTAAGATTTTTGGATATCTTACCCTAAGATGAGAGGATTGGATTTAGAATAACACCCATTTGTGGACAAGATCATGTTTAGCCTTACTTAAGGTAATGAGCAAAACCTAATGAGTCTAAATAAATTAGATCTTTTTGTATAACAAAACCACATATTGATATTTTTTTCAGTAATTTTTTTTCCTTAAGCAATAAGGTTTTACCAATCCCAACAAAGCATGTGATGAACACAAATTTGCACTGAGGGATGACAAACAAAATATATTTTTGCTCGTTTCTCCATTCTATTTGAGTGAATGTTAGTCCAATGATAACATTCACAACCATTTTTAACTGTGGCTTAGAAATGCCACCTTTTTCTAATTTTCCAAACAAAACCAATCAAATCCAATCAATCTAATTTATTTTTCTCATTCTAAAATAGCGTGGGCCACTATTCGACTATAATTAGAAAAAACGAGTTTATCTTACTTATATTATTAATAATAAAATTTGTTATGCGGTCAAAAGTAGGGGAAAGTATTTGATCCATTCAATCAAGTAATAGAGACAAAGACATTACTTTTTTAACCTGCGCTAAGTCGGAATTGCTATCGGATGACGATTGGGTGAAGGGAGTTCAATCATGAAACTAGGTACAAATAAGCTAGTAAAAGATAAATGGACGCTAATGAAAGAGAAATAGTAAGGGTACGACAAAATACACTTGATACATAAGTGAATACATATCACATGCATTTCTATTGATCCGTTTTCGAGTTGTCAAATGAAGATTGTTCTATCTATGAAAAAAGGACATAAGGTACCTCTCTTATTATATTACAAATAAGATTACTCTCTAATATGTGCTATATTATTAAGTTTTATTTATGAATGAGTTTTATATATATATATTAAAAAATATCTGGGGAGTATCAACCGACCTCAAAACACAAAGAGTGTTTATAAATTATTCTTCAAAGATGTTCTCACATCGACAGTTGAATCCATGATCTCACGGTACGTGATATCTGGGGAGTATCAACAGACCTCAAAACACAAAGAGTGCTTATAAATTATTCTTCAAAGATGTCCTCACATCGACGGTTGAATTCATAATCTCGGTATGTGGGACAACTCTTTGCTTAAATTCTTAACCTAGAACAACATAAAAAAATATTATATACTTCTTAATACTAGAGCTTGCCGTTTTGTTTATCCTCTCATTCTATTTAATACGATATGTATTAATCACAATAATTTAAAGTAGAATAAAGCAGTTTAAGTCACTTATTTTCTTTTTGTCGAAGCAATGTTTAAATCTGTCAAAAAGTAATTCAAAGCCAATAACATATGTTGTCATAATAACGTCATTAAGCTAGTGATATGAATCACTGATTCTTTCCCAGGATAATTGGTTGTTTCATGCCATTAAGCAAGGTTTTCTCAAGTTTATTCTCCTGAATATACTTGTTCACATATGTTACGTTTCTAGCCAATACAAAGAATATCCTCGATGCTTCAAAACTTAGTGGAATATTTATGATCTAAAATCGAAGAAACAACACATTAAGAATGTCTGTTGGAGACAAGTAAGTGATTCTATATTATGCTTTTCCTATATTAGACAAAGTATGCAACATGGAAATTTTCCTTTAGGAATGTAACAAAAGAGAGTTTTATTTTTAGGACTAACCACAAAACTAGAAGAATATTTATTTAATTGTCAACTTTATATAATGTGACTTAAGCACTATGATACTAATCTCTAGTTGGAAAAGTAGAACATTCCACTAACTGAAAATGACCAACTCCTAAAAACTTTTTTCTCAATTCTTATAAACCCTATATAGTTTTTAACCATTTCTTTATGTTGGGTGGACTCCATATGGAGAGTGCTTTTGCACTTTGTTATGCAATGCATGTGCCCAAGATTTGATTCTAAATTCCATTGACCTTTGATTATTACTAGGGGACCAAATTATAGGGATATCAAGGTTCTTTTAGTAGTAATTGGTTAAGTATTTAAAAGTAGCACTAGCTAGTTGAAATGTTTTGTACTTCAAAATTTAAAATCCTTCACTACAATGCCCTAGTTTTCTCTTTTAAATAGTAAAGAGCTAAGTGCAGCTGAATTTTATTTTGTATAAATGGTATTAGTCAAAGTAAGGCCAGTAATCAAGCATTAGTGCAACTTTAATTTGCTCTACTTTTGTCCATTTCTGCTTTTGGTCATCTAAAAAACAAAATGTATACTAATGCTCAAGGATCTACTATAGAATATGTCATTGCTAATGCTTATTATTCATTTGAAAACTCTGGCGTTTTAGTAAAATAATAATACTAGAAATCCCTTGCATACAAGCTCGAATATTCACATATTCTTTCCTCCTTTGGCATGGTACTATTTTAGGTTATGAAAATATACTATTGGCATAATTAAATGATGTCAATTTTCATGGATTTGGTGAATGCTCCACATTTGCTAGGCTTTACAGCACAATTTGAGCCACCTGTGCACCATTACAATTGAATACTACCTCCACTCCATTTTACTGTAATTTTATGAGCACTTTCTTAAAATACAAAAGGCAAGTCAGTGACCAATAACAATAGAAATTAAATTAAAATATCAATTAAACAGAATGAGACAAATTAGTTTATTCATCAGATTTAAATATAAATTTCACAATCTCATCAATTATCCTATGACATATTAGAAACATGGTTCTCGCATCATCATCATTTTAGAGTTGTGTATTAGTAAATCGAACATGTCCATTTGAGTTAGAACATGTTCATCTGAATCGATTGAAAAACGATAATACTCAACATCAATCACCCTTCTTGTATCACGGTAGTTGAGACAATTGTTCATTTGATCCAATTGATTGTTCAAATCACACAAAGTAACATCGACATTGATTATAAGCAAATGCGATTTCTCTTTATTATAATAAACTATAACTAAGATAAAGTTCATTTCGACCAAATATGAATAAGGCTTCATTGTTATATCGTTCAAAAGAAAATGAACCAAACACATTAATTTATATAACTTTTATATATTGTAGTCCACAAAAACTATCGGCTTGTTAAAGACCACATTACCTGCGATGTAGTCTATATCTCATAAGTTATAGTGTTCAACATGATATGATTCTATAATCTAAACATATAATTGATGTATTTTACACATTAAGAATCTTTATTTTCAATATGAAACAAACACATCATTTCATAAGGAGATTTGAAAAAAATTAATCGTTGGAAATACATCTTTTTGCTTATATTTGAGCATGTATTTTACACAAACCTTGTATGTCGTTATCTCTACAAATGTTTCCTCTTTAGTTGACCTCATATTCTCTTCTTCAAGTGTGGAAAGTAGGTAAGGATGTGATATCCAAAAATATCATCTCATATATCATACCTCAATCCTTAACCGTTCCAAAATATGGTTGCCTCGGTTCTTTATGGATAACATATATATGGTTCATATAGTCAACATAGTTGTGGTCAACCTGTTGTCTAGGTAACATAGAGTGATCACAAATGTTTGGTTACATGTGAATAATAAGCACTTATAAGAATCGACATAAGACTCACTTGGTTAGGTGTCAAGTCATACAAGATCCACATTTGATCCATCATGAATAGAAGCATATCTCATCGAGTGATTTCGTAACGTAGTGATTGACATTGTATAAGAAAACATCACGATGTAGTAGTCAATTCAGGAGCTCTCAATACGAGTATGAAATTAGGTGACCTTTAGTCATGGAGAAAAAAAGTTAGCTCATAACTTATTCTCCATGTACCCAGTCTCACAATCTCGACATCTAATATAGGGAAAGTGTTGGAAGATACATGTTTGCATCAACATAAACTAATTTGTAAACAACATTGAATATGATATTTTGAACAATTATATCATATAGATGGGTAGATGGAGCGGACATGACACATTATCCAATGTCATAGTCATATCCCTAACCTATAGATAGAAGTAGCAGATCTTCTTGTTCCACTTCTCGAAAAATATAGTCAATATGCCATGATCAATCTAACGATAGATTGTGGTAGCGAGGTATGTCTGCCAACATCCTCTGATAGTATTATTAAACCATTTTTTATTGAGTATTCAAGCAGATTATATTCTTTTAGCTAGTGACATACGGTTAGCCAAGAAATTCCAATGTACTAATTCGACAAGGGAATTGACTTGAATTTATGCACAAACACAACGCAAAGATTACATGCCTTTTGACCCGAGACATTGGAGCAAAACTATAGTGTTTGACATTGAAATAATAGGTCTGGTACTTAGTAAAATTTTCAAAGGTTTGGTTATTCATCAATTCGACAAGTCAGGGGAGGTTCGACTAAAGTAGATTCAAAATTCAAACTAAATAATTGTCTTTTGGTCTTATCCAAAACAGCGAAGACAGTGGAGATCAATCGAAGGCATGCAGATCATGTAGAGATGACGTGTTAGATGGAAGACAGTTGAACGTTGAAAACTATTAGTTTCTTAGTATTATAAATAGGGATTCTAGTGTTAAGATTCAGGGGTGTGAAAAAATCATTGTAAACTTTAATACAAACTCAAAGTACCCATATGCAGGCGAGAAATGAGTCTCTGAAGAAAATATATTTTTCTACCAATTTCTTACTTATGCAAATAAAGTTATTTTTCATTTAATCTGTGTTCACTTGTTTTCATTATTTTCAAGTCACTAATTTCGACTTAGTTGAAATCACTAATGCATGCATTTTCAAACTCAATCATTGTTATAAAGTAGTCAAGATTCAATGCAAATATCCGACAAAATCAATGTACATTTCTTTTTCCCATGAATTTAGCATAACTTTTCCCGAGATTTACTAGTTTGGTCGTTCAAGCAAAAAATTTAAAACTAAGTGATTGTTTACTAAAAACACCGGTGAAAAATTGGCACGTCCAGTGGGACATTTTTGTTCAAATTTCGAATTATTTCATTTAAAAATTGTTGTATTTTTTTTATCTGTTGTGATTTTTTCTTGCGTCGAATAATTTTTTGTATCTGGATTTTTATGCGCTTGAGGAGTGGTAGAACTTTAGTCGAAATGATTTGCCCTAAGAACACGTCACTTCCCCAAAGTAATGTTCCAGTTAATGAACAACCTATCACATCGACACTTGGAATGAAAAAAAACGCAAATCCCATAGGGACTAGTGAACCCATCCTTACCCCAATAAAGAGTGCAACGTCGATGCCATGGGTGGTGGTTTCATTGCCTGTGACAACAAGCATTCCAACTACTCTCAGACCCACGTACACTGTTATAGGAGATCACATGCCTTTTTATAATCCATGTTTTACGATGTCAATGTTTTCTAAGGATTTCCCTTACGGCATGCCAATTTCGATGATGATAGGATTACATAGTAATATGCCAAGGTATGCAGATAATAATGCAACGATAACGTCTCATTTAAATTTGTATGTGACGTCAGGGTCTACCATTAACAACCATGAGGGACTGAGTTTGCCCTACCAAATACGTCTACCCTAACAACAAATTCCATGTTGTCCATAAGATAATAAATGGATGAAAGTAACCATGAGATGGTTAATATGCTTACTCAGCAAATTGATACAATGTTCAATCCCTTAATTCAGAACACTAACCAAAGTTACCAATTACTGGCCAATCAAATGGGTCGAATAGCCAATTTTTTTGGCACCCCTCAGAGACAGGCATAACCTATTCCTCAAATTGTGTCAGCCGAGCCAATAGGTATGCCTGAAAATGGGGTTGTCCATGTTAATCAAGGGAAACAACAACAAAAAGGTCTTCGACCTATTAGACTTCTTGTGCATGGGGAAGGGGAGGGGGGAGAATATATAAGTCAAGTCAACCTAAAGAAAGTTATGATGGATAGGAACCAAGATGCTGAAGAGGTAATTAGGAATGTTCGACAAGATAACCTAAGGGGGCAAATTAATTTGGCCTACATGGTCTAAAACATTCTAGCCCATAATGGCCTTAGTGTAGGACTGCATAGGGAAAATTTTGTGTCTCCTTTGTCTGAATATGTGTTGCAGGAAGAACTCCATAGAGGATGGAAAGTCCCTAAATTGACCAAGATCACAGGAGACATAAGTGAGTCGACTGTCGAGCATATCGCCTGATACCAAGTTAAAGCATGTGATATAGTAAATAATGAGATTTTTCCCAAGTTCTCTAACAAAAAATGCCTTTACATTGTTCACAACACTTCCCCTTAATTCCATACATAATTGGAATTAGTTAGAGAGAGTGTTCCATGAACAGTTTTATATGGGGCAGTCGAAAATTAGTCTCAAATAATTAGCTACCGTAAGGCACAAAACGCTTGAGTCAATTGATGATTACATAAATAGGTTCAGATTGTTGAAGGTAAGATGCTTTACCTAAGTGCCTGAACATGAATTGGTTGAAATGGTTGATGAGGATCTAGACTACTCTATTAGAAAGAAACTAGATATCCAATATCTGAGAGATATGGCTCAATTGGCTGATAGGGTTCAACAAGTTGAACGCCTAAAGGGAGAGAAGGACATAACAAGAAAATTCCATAAAAAAAGAAGGTTGCCTATATAGAGGCAGATGAGAGAGACCATGAATATGATGTAGGATATGATAAGGTCAAAGAGAATAACATAAATGTGTCGGAACTCAAGCTAGGACCTCCATACGTTTGTAAACTTTTGAAACTGTCTGACGGAAAGAATCTGACCGAACCAAAAAATGACAAATTTGTCACAAAAACTTACACCTTTGATGTAACTAAGTGCAACAAGATTTTTGACCTCTTAGTTGTTGATGGCCAAATTATAGTCCCTAAGGGACTAAAAATGAAACCTTTTGAGCAACGAAAGGAAAAATGATTTTGTAATTTTCATAATTTTTTGGGTCATAAGACTTCTCATTGTGTCCTTTTAAGGGATTTCATGCAATGAGTGTTAAATGAGTGAAGGCTAAAGTTTGCTGATAAGATTAAAGCCCCAATGTAGGTGGATTCCGGCCCTCTATAAATCAAAGATGAAAACTATGTTGAACCACTCAAATGTCTAATGATCCAGGTTATTGAGAGCCACAACGTGGCAATGGAAGTTTATGAGTCGGAGTATGCTGAGAAAGTCAAAGCAGTTTACCCCACTACTGAGGAGGAACTCGTGGATTGCCTCAAAAGATGAAAATTGAAAGGCTCAAAAGTGATGTTGTTACCTAGGTGTAGTGTTTTGTTTGATAGAAAGGCTACTGAATGCCTTTAAAAAATAAAGCCTCAACCTTTTAGGAGGCAAAGGGCCCTAGTCGAGGCCATTTTTATGCTTTCAAAATAAGAAGTGTCCTTTATAGGACACAGAGTGTGGCCATATGCTACAAAGAAGGTCGACACAATACCTATGCGCCACAACCGAAAGCGCCAGTTGGGAAGTGGATACACCCCCATAACAAAACAAACACCAACCAAAATAATGGAGATGTGTTGGCTTTAAACATGACTTGGAAACACCTGAACAACCCTCAGGTCACCAAGAAACATACTTGTAGTCCAAATTACCAGGGGAAAACCCCCGTGACTCGAACATAATGGCTAAGGTATCAACGCCAGAAGAAGGTGTTCCGAGAGATGCCAGGTTTTAGTCGCAACCAAAACCAAGAAATGGACAACAATATTGCCAAAAGGCCAATTAAAGAAATAGTTTTCCCCCACCATCACCTATAGAACCTAAGGTCGAACTAGCGAAAAAGACCATTTAAAGAGAGGGTATTGACAAAGATTGGGAAATGATAGCAGATAACTTCTCAGAATCAGAGCGTGATTTTGATGTCCTTTGCAACATGGTATAAGTGTTGCCCATCGAGTACAATGTGTTTACTGAAATAATTGATGCAAAAGAGGAATACACTGCAGAAGAGATGTTTGAACATGATCCTGTTTATTATTATGTGATGAATAATGGTTATGTCGAAGAGTAAAATTCTGTCTTTGAGAAACCTGATATAGGGATAAAGATCCATATAAAACCACTTTTCTTCAAAGCAAAGGTTGGCAATCATGGTGTCAACAAAGTCTTAGTCGATAATGGGGAAGCAGTTAACTTGATACCACATTACCTGTTGAGACAGATAAGGAAATTAGATACCGAACTAAGGCCTCACAACATGGTACTTTCCAATTATGAAGGCAAGACCAACCTTCTTTGTAGGAAATCCAGGTAGATTTGGCTGTCGGAACCACAATTCGACCAACCCTGTTCATGGTCATCCATTCCAAATCCAATTATACCTTATTGCTAGGGAGGGAATGGATACATAGTGTTGGTGTTTCCCCTCATCTCTCCATTAAAGAATATCAATATGGAGGGAAGACGATATTTTCGAGAACGTGGAAGCAAACCAAAGCTACTACATGGCAGAAGTGAACCATGTTAGTAGAAGAACGTTTGATAGGAACCTGGAAAGTAGTGTGTCATTCCCACCAAAGGACCAAGGATTCAGGCCCCATGAGAATATATTCCACTCAGTGAGGCTTCACCCAACTCATGGTTTCATGTGGGAACGAGAAATATAGGGGGAACAACCATTAGAGGATGATGAAATAACCCCAACAGGTTTGAGTGATGACGACACTTATTATGTCTGACTCAAGCGCTTGGACCAAGATCACAGCCTATGTGGCCGAGAATCAGGAAACAAAATGGCCCAAGAGGACAAGTTACAAACTGAAATGGCCAACAGGGATAAAAATATGGCTGAGTTGATTGCATGGACTCGAATTGCGGCTTACGTGGATGACAAACGAGAAAAAAATGGCCTAAGAGGCTAAGTTACACCATGAATTGGCTGGTAAAGCTAATTTGGTGAGAGTTGTTGATCACACGTTCAACCATAGGTTCGGGTACATTATGATGATGAGCCTTTGGGCTTTGAAAAAGACCCAATGACTTCAAAAGAAAAAATCCAAGCTCAGGATTCTTTAGAAGAAACCGACTTGGGGGATGGATCAATCAAAAGGCCTACTTATATCAACATGAATAACTAGGTGATACAATTGTTGAAGAGCTACACGGATTTATTTGCATGGAACTATGACAAAATTCCAGGCCTTAGTCAAGAATTGGTGGAGTTGAAGTTGCCCATTTAGTCGGGAAAGAAACCCATGAAGCAGTTATCAAGGAGGTTTGCTCTGACAGTCATGTCAAAGATAAAAGAAGAAATTGAAAGACTACTGAAAAGCAAATTCATTAGAACATGCAGGTATGTGGAATGACTTTCTAATATAGTTCCTGTTATTAAGAATAATGGGAAATTATGGATATGCATAAACTTCAGAGATTTAAACAAAGTTACCCCTAAAGATGAATACCCCATGTTTGTCGCAAAAATGGTTATCGACTCAACAACAACCATGAATATTTAAGTATGCTAGATGGTTATTCTGGGTATAATCAAATCTTCATTGCTGAAGATGATGTACCAAAGACAGTATTTAGGTGTCCATACGTCTTGGGAACATACAAATGGGTGGTAATGCCCTTTAGATTGAAAAATGATGGTGTGGCATATCAAAGGGAAATTAATTTAATTTTCCATGACTTTATATATACCTTCATGCAAGTCTACATAGATGAAATTATCATTAAATCCTCGTCCAAAGATGGTAACATGGACCACTTTGGGTGGTCCTTTGAGAGGATGAGAAAGTATGGTTTAAAAATGAACCCTATGAAATGTGCCTTTTTCGTTAGCGCGTGAGACTTTCTTGGATTTGTAGTCCATAAGAAAGGAATTCCAATAAATCAAAACAAGACTAAGGCAATATTGCAAACGAGGTCTCCCTCGACCAAAAAGCAGTTGTAGTTGTTACTAGGAAAAATCAACTTCCTAAGAAGATTTATTTCCAACTTAAGTGGAAAAACTCAAGCGTTCTCGCCACTACGTCTAAAAGGCGAAGAGAAGTTCATATGGGAGTTGGAGCATCAAAGGGAATTCGACGAGATAAAGGCCTACTTGACAAGACCAAACCTCTAATCCTAATACCTCCTGTAAAAGGGAAGCTAGTGAAAGTATACATCTATGCATCAGAGTTAACAATGGGAAGCATGTTGGCCCAAGAGGACGAAGATGGCATCGAAATGGCCATTTACTATCTTAGTATGGTCCTGAATGATGAAAAAACTAGATATAGTGAAATAGAAAAACTATATTTGTGCTTGTACTTTTCTTGTACCAAATTGAAACATTATATAAATCCAGTTGATGTTTATGTTTACTCGCATTTCGACATCAATAAGCACATGCTTTATAAACCTATTTTGCATAGTCAAATTGGGAAGTGGGCCTTAGCCCTGACTGGATATTCCCTAAAATATGTGCCTCTAAGGGCCATGAAGGGACAAATTATGGTTGACTTTATAGTCGATCACACAATTGTCAAAATAATATAAAATTACATAGACTTAAAGCCTCTGAATTTGCATTTAGACGGTTCAAGTCATAGAAAGGGAATTGGGATTAGAGTCTTAATAGTCTCACCCAATGGAATCCCGACCAAGTTCAAGTTTAAAATTAGGGATCATTGTTCTAATAATGAGGATGAATATGAAGCATTGATAGCAGACCTTGAAATTTTACTTGACTTTGGGGAAAAAAGAGTCGTGATCAGGGGCAACTCAGAATTGGTATTAAAATAGCTAACCAAAGAATACAAGTGTACCAAAGAAAACTTGGTATTGTATTCTAGTATAACTCGATCGTTCTTAGAAAAGTTTGACCTAGTTGAAATTAGGTTTGTGCCCAGATTAAAAAATCAAGAGGCAACTGATTTAGCTCAAACTGCGCCAGGCTACAAAGTCCCTAAAGAAAAATTGGAAGAGCTAATCGAGGTTAGAGTCAAACTAGTCCCAACCAACGTCCCTTCTTCGAGAATGCTAACATTCAAACCTACGAGAATAGAAGGACTTGGGGGTAATGAAGTACCTGGAAGTCATGGAGTATGATGTTCTTGCCATTGATAATGTGTCAAACGATGAGTGGAGAATGCCTATTGCGGAATAATTAGAAAATCCTACAAGAACAACGAATAGAAAAGTTAAATATAGGGCACTGAGTTGTACCATCATGGGTAACAAATAATTTAAAATGAAACCAAAATGGATTCTTTTGAAGTTTCTTAATGAAAGTGAAGAATATGTAGCGGTGTTTGATATCTATAGTGGATCTTGTGGCGCTCATCAAGCAGGCCATAAATGAAATGGATTATGTTCCGACAAGGCGTTTACTGGCCAACTGTTAGATACCCAAAAGTGCTTATTTGAGTTATCAATTAAGGGTATTTTTCACTCTATTTCCTTGCTCTTTTGTCAAAACCACCTTTGTTCGAACATGAAATGCAATACATTGATAAACGATCTTGGTACCTTTGATTTGTGTGTTATTGTGCAGGTAGAAGGCATGAAACAATAGAAAATGAAAGACACAAGAAGTTGGCAAAGGAACCAAAGAGAATTTGCATTTATCAGCTTGCTCGCTAGGCGAGAGCTGAAGCGAAGGCCTCGCTAGGCGAGTTTCCAGCGAAAAGCTCCAGTAAAATGCCAATAAATTCGCCAGGCGAGATCCTAGCGAAGGTGGTAGCGAGTTCGTTCAGTTTTGGTGAAAAGCGCAGCCAGCACTCACTCGCTAGGCGAGGCTCTAGCGAGTCCCCAGCGAGCATTCCAGTAGCAAAACCTCTCAACCTCGCTGGGGCGAAGGTTGGAGCGTGTCCTTCGCTAGGCGAACATGACAGTTCAACAGACCCTGTTTCTCTGGGCACAGGTGCCTTGTGTGCCACAATTAGACCCTCGCTAGGCGAGCCTTTCTGCTCGCCTAGCGAGCATGACAGCCCAGCACAGGTCTATAAGTAGCAAGTGCCACTTTTGAGAGCCATACCTTAGTTTTACCTAATTTTTCCACTTTTGTACTTTCTTAGAGATATTTTACAGCATTGTTCTTAGGATCTTTTATGCCCTAGATTTCATTTCTCTTCATCTTGTAACCATCTTCTACAAAAAGAAGGTGGATTCCCATCCAACATTGATTATCCGACTTGGATGTTGATCAACCTTCTTCCGAAACTTGCCGACCAAGCTACCATGAAAATGAGTAGCTAAGTCCTCCATTTGTCAAGGTTAGATGTAGGTGATTACTAGCTTTGTGTGTAAATGTAAGGATCTTCATGTGTAAACTCTTTAATGGTGAATATATGATGAAAACTTTGTTTCTATTTAAAACTCTTTGTGTTGGTTTATGATCGAGAGATGTTTACCAACTCTTGACCTAGGTTTTCATCCAATCTTGTTTGTTAGCTAGAGATAGTAATGAATGATTTTGTTCACCATAAGGTTGAACCAAAAAGTTGTCATTTTGATAGATTGTGTTCTGATCAGTCACCAATTATGCTAGACATTGCACTATTTAACCGTAAATAAGTCAGGTAAACTATGTAAACTGAAGCATTTTTAGTTAGATATAAGCTCAATTCTATAATATTAAGTGTGTTGTTACTGATGAGTTTCTTGAGGATATTTTACACTTTTGGGTATGTTAGCAGGTAAAAAAAACTAGTTTGGAAGCTCAGGGAATCAAACGTCAGATGAGAAATTGAGCCCGAGCAAGAAAACGGAAGAAAAAATCATTTTTCTGGAGAACCTGCTGTCCATACGCGTATGGCCTTACATGATACGTGTATGGGCCTTCCCAGTACGCGTAGCATACGTAAATGACCAGAGGGATGGAAAATTCAGCCAAAAGACAAGCTTCTGGTGATACGCGTACCAGTCTGGGCAATACGCGTACCAGTCTGGGCAATACGCGTACCAGAGGCTGTGTTACGTGCAGTACGCGTTTGAGACCAGCCAATATGCGTATGGGACAGCTCAATACGCGTATGGAGCATAAAATCAGGAAAAATCCAACTGAAGAGCTATTAAGAGGCCAGACCACGATTTTCCGGGGGTTGGACGTTTTTGAGAGAAAAAAGACGCGTTTTGAGGGCTGGAGACTCTACGAATATCAAAGGATTCATATGTTCAAGAGTTTTCCGACTATTGAAGATTGATTCCTCACGAAATTCTGTAATGACAACAATATTAATCTTTGTTTTTATTTCTAGTATGAGTAGCTAAACCCCCCATTGCTAGGGGGGTGACCCTGATTCTGAATGTGACAGATTTGATGTTTATGAATGCATGGATTATTTCTTCTTTTCCATTGATTTGTTCTTATTACCGTTCTTTATGCTTTATTCGTCGGACCAACAAATGATGATTATTATGAATAGTTTAAGCTGGACCGCGGTTATTCATTGACCTGGATAAGAATTTGGATAGTAAAAATAACCTAGGACTAGGGATTTTCTATCTGACCGGTAATTCTTGATAATTGAATGCTTGAGTATGAACTTAATTATTTATGGACATAGTAATTAGGTTACATAATCAAAGGTCTGTTTACTAAGAACTTAGGAATAGATACCCTTGAGGACCGGAATTAATTTGACAGGAATATCTTAGCCTTCATAAATTATATCTGTTACAGGAAGTTTCATTCACCGACCCTAGCAATCGTCTCTCATTTGTATCTCGTTCAACCTTTTCACTTGCTTTACTTATTTGCAATTGGTAGGATAATTACTCACAACACAAAAACCAAAGGCTTTTGTCTAATTGAAACAATCTATAAACTCTGTATCGTCAAGCAGTCCTTGAGATCGACAAACGGGGAATTTCCCTTTTATTACTACAGTGAGAAAAATAGTACACTTGCTATTTTCCCATCAAGTTTTTGGCGCCGTTGCCGGGGACTGCCAAAGATAGTAGAGTTTATTAATTTATTTTCAATTAGAATTTTGTTGCTCTGCATCTAAAATTTTATTCATTGTTAATTGTATTTTTATTATTATTATAACTAACTTCTGTCTAATCTGTGTATGCGAGGTAAGGCCTCAGCTGATTTTCATTTTGACGCAGAACCAGAGAGAACATTGCGCAAAAAGCTCAGAGAAGCTAGAAGAAAGAAACTGGCCAACTCTGACACCGAAGAACCGGCCACACCTGTCACACCAGTTTCTGTTCACTCCGAAAAATCTGAGTCAGACACAGATTCACATCCAGACACTAAAAACATGGCTGCAGACCCACCTCCAGCGGAAAGACTTTTAGGTGATTATGGCAAACAGAATAACCCAGCAGTGCGGTTGACCATTGTTAACCAACCTGTTAATGTTGCTCACTTCCAGTTACATCCCTCAACTATCCGCCAGTTAGAAAGCAAACCTTTTGCAGGAAAGATCAATGAGGATGCAAACAAGCATCTGCAGAGGTTTCTGACTATGACTACATCATTAAAAATTGATGGGCATTCTGAAGAGGCAAAGAGATTGGTCATGTTCCCATTCACGTTATCTGAGGACGCTGAGGAATGGTTCTATTCCCTACCCCCGGAAGCATTACTACTTGGCAACAAATGGAAACAACATTCTTGAACGAATATTTTCTTGCTTCTGTGTATATCCGTAAGAGGTATGACATTATGAATTTTAAACAGAAAGATGGAGAGACACTTGGAGATGCATACAAAAGATTCAAGAGATGTTTAGTTGCATGTCCTACACATAATCTGGATGAAACTGAACAAATGCAGAATTTTGTAAACGGGCTAAAGATGAAGACTAAGCAACTCATTGATACAGCTGCTGGTGGCTCATCTAATTTTTCAACAGCAACCGGTATCAAAAAGATCATCGAAGCTATTGCAGCGAATGAGCATTTGGAATTATATGACCGTACTGTGAATCAGCCAGAGGGAAAAAATGACTTGAAATTAGCAAATCAGGTAGTGAAAATGGAAGACCAGGTTGCTGCTGAGGTTGAAAGAAGATTGAAAGCTATGAATTTAGGTACCCAGACTGTTGCTCAAGTGCAACCGGTTCCGACCATGATTTGTGAGATTTGTAGTGGACCACACTTTACCATGCATTGTGTTGCAACCGCAGAACAAGTGCAAGCTATAAATTACTTGAGGCAGAATAATCCTTACTCAAATACTTATAATCCGGGGTGGAAAAATCATCCTAATTTCTCTTGGAAAGATCAGCAAGGTAATATTCAGAACCAAGGACCTCCACAACAACAACCACCGTACCAACAGCAACCGTATCAACAACAAGTTCCAAAGAAAGTTGATTGGGAGATTGCTATAGAGAAGATGGAAACTCAGAGTATGCAATTTCAGGAAGAAACCAGGAATAATCAGAAGAACACCAATGCATCCATTAAAAATCTGGAGATTCAATTGGGTTAGATAGCACAACAGATAACAAATTCCCAAACACCAGGCGCATTACCTAGTGCAACAGTGACAAATCCGAGGGAGCACAATAATGTGAGTGCGGTAACAACAAGAAGCGGGAAATCTGCTGAAGATCTTAAGAAGAAGGAAGAAGAAGATCAATTGCTTGAAGTGGACCTGGAAATCTTAGAAAACAAGACACCACCTGAGGAAGAAAGTGTGACACTGTCGGTGGTACAAGAAAAGCTACCTGAACCAAAACCCATCATTAAGCTTCCATTCCCACAAAGAAACAAAAAGAAGAAGCAAGATGAGAAAATTTTTCAGAAATTCATGGAGTTGTTCAGGAAATTATAAATCAATATTCCATTCTCTGAGGCACTCGAGCAGATGCCTATTTATGCGAAGTTCATGAAAGACATCATCTCCAAGAAGCGCACCACTGACACTGACCCTGTTATATTAACTGAAACTTGTAGTGCTATTTTGCAGGGTATGAAGATTCCAGTAAAGAAGCCAGATAGAGGTTCTGTGACCATCCCGTGTACCATTGGAGATAGGTATTTTAAAAGGGCGCTGATTGATTTGGGGGCTAGTGTTAGCCTTATGCCTTTGTCTATTTACAGGAAGCTAGGAATTGGAAATGTTCAAGATACCAGAATGACACTTCAATTTGCTGACCACTCAGTGAAGAGACCTTTTGGGGTAGTTGAGGATGTTCTGGTCAAAGTTGATAAATTTGTTTTTCCTGTTGATTTTGTAATTTTGGAAATGCCAGAAGATGAAGAGATACCTCTGATTCTGGGCAGACCTTTCTTAAAAACAGGTAGATGCATGATAGACATTGAGGGAGGTACCTTGACCCTAAAGGTATATGATGAAGAGCTCAGAATTGATGTCCGAGATACTATGAAACATAAAGAGGATAGATGTACAAATCACTCTGTGGAAGTAATTGATCAAATAGTAACTAGCACAATGCAAAGACAGTTTCCTGAATTACCGTTGGAAAGAGTTCTTAGTCTGTCGGTCATAGAGGATGAAGAGAATGATGATGAAACAGAAAAAGAAGTGCTTGCCATGCTGGATACACAACCTCTTTGGATGAAATCCAAACCACGCCGGTGGGAGGATCTGAGATCTGCACCAGAATCAGAAAATGAAAAGGTATGTAAACCAGGTATAAATTTTGAATTAAAACAATTACCTGTAAATCTTAAATATGTCTTTCTAGGATCTGGAACAAATTATCCTGCTATTATCAGCTCTGAGCTAAATGCAATAGATGAGGAAAAGTTGATACAGGTACTAAAGAAACATAAAAGTGCTATTGGGTGGACTATTGAGGATTTAAAAGGTATTAGCCCCACAGTATGCATGCATAAGATACTGATGGAGGATAATCAGAAACCAGTAGTACAACCGCAAAGGAGGTTAAATCCAGCAATGAAAGAAGTGGTAAGGAAAGAGGTTGTAAAGTTGTTAGATTCGAGCATGATTTACCCCATTTCTGACAGCTTGTGGGTAAGTCCAGTTCACGTGGTACCAAAGAAAGGAGGAACCACAGTAATTTTAAATGAAAAGAATGAACTGATCCCAACTCGCACAGTGACAGGGTGGCGAGTATGCATCGATTACAGAAGACTGAACACAGCAACAAGAAAGGATCATTTTCCTCTCCCTTTTATTGATCAAATGTTAGAAAGACTTGCAGGTCATGAGTATTATTGCTTTCTGGATGGATATTCGGGATACAATCAAATTGCTGTAGCCCCGGAAGATCAAGAAAAAACTGCATTTACATGTCCTTATGGTATTTTCGCTTACACATGGATGCCATTTGGGCTATGCAATGCCCCAGCTACTTTTCAGAGGTGTATGACATCTATATTCTCCGACATGCTTGAAAAGTATATGGAGGTGTTTATGGATGATTTCTCTGTATTTGGTTCTTCTTTTGATAATTGTTTAGCTAACTTGTCTCTTGTTTTGCAAAGATGTCAGGAAACTAACCTTATTCTCAATTGGGAGAAATGTCATTTCATGGTGCAGGAAGGAATTGTGCTAGGACACAAAATTTCCCACAAAGGCATTGAAGTGGACAAAGCCAAAGTGGAGGTTATAGCCAACCTCCCACCTCCGGTGAATGAAAAAGGGATAAGGAGTTTTTTGGGTCATGCGGGTTTTTATCGCAGGTTTATCAGGGACTTCTCGAAAGTGGCCAAACCATTGACTGATTTGCTAGTCAAGGACAAGCAATTTAATTTTGATAAAAACTGCATGGTAGCTTTCGAAACGTTAAAGAGTAAGTTGATCAGTGCACCTGTTGTAATCGCCCCCGATTGGTCCTTGCCTTTCGAAATAATGTGTGATGCAAGTGACCTTGTTGTGGGGGCTGTCCTAGGACAGAGAAAGGACAAATTATTGCATGTGATTTATTATGCTAGTCATGTCCTTAACTCGGCCCAAATGAATTATGCAACTACCGAAAAGGAGTTGTTGGCCGTGGTTTATGCTTTTGACAAATTTAGATCGTATTTGCTTGGTTCAAAAGTTATTGTGTATACTGATCATGCTGCGTTAAAGTATTTGTTTGCTAAGCAGGAATCAAAGCCGAGACTTTTGAGATGGATCCTCCTCCTTCAGGAGTTTGATTTGGAAATCAAAGACAAAAAGGGGTGCGAGAACACGGTCGCGGACCACTTATCTCGCATGTCCCCAATCGAAGAAACGGAGGAGGAACATCCTATTCAGGACACATTCGCTGATGAGAAAATACTTGCTGTTCAGGAGATACCATGGTTTGCTGACTATGCCAACTATGTGGTAGGTGGGGTTATACCTGATGACTTTAATTCTCACCAAAAGAAAAAGTTTCTTTATGATTGCAGGTTATACCTATGGGATGATCCATTTCTCTATAAAAAGGGAGTGGATGGTTTGATCAGAAGATGTGTTCCAGAAAGAGAGCAAGCCGATATTCTGAAAGCTTGTCATAATTCGGAGTATGGGGGACATTTTAGTGGAGATAGAACTGCAGCAAAAGTCCTCCAATCGGGTTTGTATTGGCCGTCGCTCTTCAAGGATGCAAATTCTATAGTCCGAGAATGTGATAGGTGCCAACGAATAGGTAACATTACAAAGCGGAATCAGATGCCGCAAAACTCCATGCTAGAAGTGGAGCTGTTTGATGTGTGGGGCATTGATTTTATGGGACCGTTTCCGCCATCATCGGGTAAGAATTACATATTGGTTGCGGTCGATTATGTGTCAAAGTGGGTAGAGGTTGTGGCATTACCAACAAATGATGCTAAAGTGGTGGTGAAGTTCTTGAGGCATAACATCTTCTCTAGGTTTGGGGTACCACGGGCTTTAATTAGTGACCAAGGTACGCATTTTATAAATAAACTCTTGGAGAATCTGTTGAAGAAGTATAATGTCAAACATAAGATAGCCACACCATATCACCCCCAGACGAGTGGGCAAGTGGAAGTATCCAACCGTCAAATAAAGCAGATCTTAGAAAAAACGGTAAGTGCTTCTCGAAAAGATTGGTCAGTAAAGCTGGATGATGCATTGTGGGCATACAGGACTGCATTTAAAACACCAATAGGTATGTCCCCCTATCAATTAGTTTACGGTAAGGCTTGTCATTTACCACTCGAACTCGAGCACAGAGCCTTCTGGGCCTCCAAATTCCTAAACTGTGATCTTTTTAAAGCTGGTGAATCCCGAATTCTTCAACTCCATGAGTTGGAAGAATTCAGGAATCAAGCTTATGAAAATGCCAAAATTTACAAAGAACAAACAAAAAAATGGCATGATCAAAAGATACAGAAGAGGGAATTTCGGGAGGGACAACTTGTACTGCTGTTTAATTCCAGGTTGAAGTTGTTCCAAGGGAAATTGAGGTCAAGATGGTCAGGACCGTTCGTCATTAATAAAGTACTTCCTTATGGAGCAATAGAGCTTAAAAATGAGAAGAATGGCGACACCTTCAAAGTCAATGGTCAGAGGTTGAAACCATACAATCCCGGTGAAGGGGGACCAATTGAAACTATTAAACTCATCTGAGTATGAGGTGTCCCGTCGAGCCATGCGACGTTAAACGAAGCGCTGCTTGGGAGGCAACCCAAGGGAGGTTTGATTGATTTTGTCATTTTATTTTTCCCGAGTCAGTTTCTTTTAAGAAAAAATTTTAAAATAGAAAAAAAAAATTTTGAAGATGAATCTGCCAATACGCGTATGGATCTCATGATACGCGTATTGGACAAAAAAAATGCACCCCTCTGGTGAAACGCGTATGATACGCGTATAGAAGAAGAATACGCGTATGATACGCGTAAGGGACTAGGCCATACGCGTATCACATTATGATACGTGATCTGTTACGCAGATCACTTTTTGCACTTGTTTCAGCAACGTATGATACGCGTATGGCATATTGATACGCGTATGGTACGCGTATGGGCATCTGATACGCGTATTGGCAGCGTATGATACGCGTATCAGTTTTATGGGCATGCTTATATAGTTTTTGTCCGTACGGACTTCATTTTCTCACTTTTTCGTTACGTGTTTTGTGCGTATTGCTGTGATTTTTCTCTGTTTTCTTCCCTTTCATTCTGTTTACAGATCAATATCATGTCTCAATCACCAAACGAAGTCAACACATTCCGTACCACCTACCATGAAGATAGATATGAGCAAATCAAGAGTCGAAGCATGGTCGAAGAAAAACATTGGATGTATCAGAATGACACGTATCCAGAGGTCACTAATATTCTAAAAAGGCAGAAGTTGATCTACTTCAATGACAAAATCCAACCGGTTTCACTGGATCTGATCTGGGAGTTTTACGCTAATGCACTACGGGTAACATCCGATGAAGACGATCCCACAGGAAATGCAGCGTTCGTTTCATGGGTAAGGGGCAAAGTTATCAAATATGATGGGAAGACGATTAACAGTGTGCTGAAATGCAAATTCTATGATTCCGTTTGCCCGTTTGCCGAAATGAAACGGTCTGACAAGAACTACTGGCCATACACTGATATGAAGAACTCACTGATTAGGCCAGGTCACGATTGGGCACCCACTTCAAAAATTTCTCCGGCGAAGATTATGGTGGTTGATCTCGCTCCGATTCCTAAGGCATTGGCTTATTTCATTCATCACAATTTGAGTACGAATCGGAGCGGGTCGGAATTGATATCCGAACGTGCCCTACTTCTCCATCAGATCCTGCATCAGAAACAAGTGAATATTGGACAGATCATCGATGCTGATATGGATGACATCGCTCAGTCGCCTAAGAAATCCTTAGGCCATGCGACTGTGATTTACCTGCTGTGCAAGAAAGCGGGTGTTCTGGATTTCTCTGATTCGCTGATGTTGCGACCGGCTGCACCGCTGAACGGCCATTGGATGAAGGAGAGGACGATCACAGATGATCCGCCCCGACCTCTGAGGCAGCCACGAGACAGGGAGGGAAGCACCAGTGCTCCGCACCAGGAGGCTCAGCCGAATGCAGCAGAGACACAGCCACCTCAGCCTCCTCCAATTGATGAGAACTCCAGAGAGTACCGGATGCAGATGTCACAGTTTTGTGTTATGCAGGACTTCTGCTTTCAGTATGGGCTGTCAGGGAGAGTTCTGACTCATCAGACAGATCTGTGGGAGGAGGCACAGCGCTTCAGAGATAGATTCTCCGGACCGCCTCCAGCACCTCATTTTGGTCAGTTCACCTTTCCTTGGTGGAACCAGCCAGTTCAGATAGGGGGAGAGATTCCGCAGCAGCCACCGCAGCAGCCACCACACCAGACACCACCTCAGCAGCAGCAGTCTCCGTCGGGCCACACAGAGACGTTGACGCCTATCTCTGCCTTTGCACGAGGGCAGACTATGTTGGATCCGGCAGATATGATTAACTTTGATACCCATATGCAGGACGGTGGACAGAGTGATTGACTTTGATTGTTGTTTTTGTACTTTTGGTTTTCTTTGTGTAATTTTTGTTTTTTTAGTTATTCAGTTTTAATTTTTGTTGCTTTGATGTAACCACCTATTATGGGTTGGCTTATTCTAATGAATTTGATTTGGTTTACCTCCAGTTTCCTGTTTATTTCTTTAGATACGTGACTATGTCTGGCTATTGGTTTTCTTGATCACGTACACCAACTACTTGGGCGTTCTCTCTTTCAGTCCCCTGACTGTAGATACTGTTGTTTATGATTGGACGCACTGGTTAAGATTAACATCAGAACCACGAGCATGAGCTTTGAACTCAGAGGTATGATAGAACAAGTCAGCTTAACCCGTCCTGGTGAGTTCATAAAAAGCCAAACACTTATCATCATATGAGCGATATCAGGTATGTCTTTATCAATCTTGGTTTGCGTACGTTCTTTTGTTATTATTAGCTGTACGAATACACACACTGAGGCATGTTTTTGTTTATCACCTAGAGCCTTTCTAGCCATCCCATTATTATTATTATCCATTGTTTTACCCTGTTGAGCCTGTTAATCATTTATTTTTTATATACCCGTTTTTTTTTCTAAAGCCATGACCTTGTACCTATCCTACCTGGTTCAGAGTATGTGAGGATTGATTTCAGCTCTACGTTTCTATCTAAGTTTGGGGTTGCTGTTGGAATAGCAACCTTTAAGTTTGGGGTAGCGTTGCAGTACATGAATAGTACGTGAATGTCGTATAAAAAAAAAGAAAAAAAAAAGAAAAAAAAAACAACAACAACATGAAAAAAGAAAGAGAAAAGCGAAAAATAATAAAAGAACAGCTTTTGAAAGATGCTACATTCACTATAGATAAAAGGAAAGAGGATTGCATAACCCTACAGGAATAATAGAAAAGAAACGTAGTGAGAGAATGATTTCATGTACTCTGAACCAAAAACCTTTGTTCAAATTTCATAGCCTACCTAAACCAAAACCCCGTTACAACCCAAAAGAAAAAAGAAAAAAAAAACCCTTGTTCCAATTTCATACCCTACCTAAACCAAAGCCCCGTTACAACCCTAAAAGACCTCAAATAGTGTGTGTGATTGTACATGTTGATAGGATGAGAGAATTTATTCAAACTTCTGATTTGATATTGCATATTGTGATTTGAGAGTGATAATACTTTAACCCAGAGAGACTTGGTGAGAGTGTGATATAAGCTGACAGGTAAAGTCATATCTCTGAGGGAAAGAGTTTCTAGCTCGTTGGCTATGTGGAAGAATCAGAAAACCTGAAAAACATCAAGAGGTCCAGTGCGAAAGATTTCAGCAGTATTGTGGTAAGAACTGTTTTACAGTAAGTTTGGGGTGACATGATCTTTGATGGTAATAAAATGTTACTTGAGGACAAGCAACAAGCTAAGTTTGGGGTTGTGATCAGTTACCAATTATGCTAGACATTCCACTATTTAACCGTAAATAAGTCAAGTAAACTGTGTAAACTGAAGCATTTTTAGTTAGATATAAGCTCAATTCTATAATATTAAGTGTGTTGTTACTGATGAGTTTCTTGAGGATATTTTACACTTTTGGGTATGTTAGCAGGTAAAAAAACTAGTTTGGAAGCTCAGGGAATCAAACGTCAGATGAGAAATTGAGCCCGAGCAAGAAAACGGAAGAAAAAATCATTTTTCTGGAGAACCTGCTGTCCATACGCGTATGGCCTTACATGATACGCGTATGGGCCTTCCCAGTACACGTAGCATACGTAAATGACCAGAGGGATGGAAAATTCAGCCAAAAGACAAGCTTCTGGTGATACGCGTACCAGTCTGGGCAATACGCGTACCAGTCTGGGCAATACGCGTACCAGACTGGGCAATACGCGTATCAGAGGCTGTGTTACGTGCAGTACGCGTTTGAGACCAGCCAATACGCGTATGGGACAGCTCAATACGCGTATGGAGCACAAAATCAGGAAAAATCCAACTGAAGAGCTATTAAGAGGCCAGACCACGATTTTCCGGGGGTTGGACGTTTTTGAGAGAAAAAAGACGCGTTTTGAGGGCTGGAGACTCTACGAATATCAAAGGATTCATATGTTCAAGAGTTTTCCAACTATTGAAGATTGATTCCTCACGAAATTCTGTAATGACAATAATATTAATCTTTGTTTTTATTTCTAGTATGAGTAGCTAAACCCCCCATTGCTAGGGGGGTGACCCTGATTCTGAATGTGACAGATTTGATGTTTATGAATGCATGGATTATTTCTTCTTTTCCATTGATTTGTTCTTATTACCGTTCTTTATGCTTTATTCGTCGGACCAACGAATGATGATTATTATGAATAGTTTAAGCTGGACCGCGGTTATTCATTGACCTGGATAAGAATTTGGATAGTAAAAATAACCTAGGACTAGGGATTTTCTATCTGACCGGTAATTCTTGATAATTGAATGCTTGAGTATGAACTTAATTATTTATGGACATAGTAATTAGGTTACATAATCAAAGGTCTGTTTACTAAGAACTTAGGAATAGATACCCTTGAGGACCGGAATTAATTTGACAGGAATACCTTAGCCTTCATAAATTATATCTGTTACAGGAAGTTTCATTCACCGGCCCTAGCAATCGTCTCTCATTTGTATCTCGTTCAACCTTTTCACTTGCTTTACTTATTTGCAATTGGTAGGATAATTACTCACAACACAAAAACCAAAGGCTTTTGTCTAATTGAAACAATCTATAAACTCTGTATCGTCAAGCAGTCCTTGAGATCGACAAACGGGGAATTTCCCTTTTATTACTACAGTGAGAAAAATAGTACACTTGCCGACCAAGCTACCATGAAAATGAGTAGCTAAGTCCTCCATTTGTCAAGGTTAGATGTAGGTGATTACTAGCTTTGTGTGTAAATGTAAGGATCTTCATGTGTAAACTCTTTAATGGTGAATATATGATGAAAACTTTGTTTCTATTTAAAACTCTTTGTGTTGGTTTATGATCGAGAGATGTTTACCAACTCTTGACCTAGGTTTTCATCCAATCTTGTTTGTTAGCTAGAGATAGTAATGAATGATTTTGTTCACCATAAGGTTGAACCAAAAAGTTGTCATTTTGATAGATTGTGTTCGAGAGAAACAATGGATCAAAATGGGAAAACTCACAATGTGTGTTCGAGAGAAACATATTGGGAGGACTTTGTGAAATGATTTATCATCTAAAGGAGTTTATTAGATTGTTGACCGAACAAATACATGCAAAGTGATCATCGAACCCTAACTTTGGCAATATTTCTCATTTATTCAAACCATAACTTTTACCGCAATTTATTACCTTTTTATGCAAGATAACGTGACAACCAACCAAAACCTTATTGTTACATTGAGTTAGAATTAATACAACCATCGAACGGCGGTGATATCTTACAATCCCTGTGGATACGATAACAAAAACCCGACACGTAAATTTACAACTAACAAAATGGCGCCGTTGCCGGGGATTGTAAATTGATATTGCGAGCATCGCAATGGTTGCTTAAGTTTTAGCTTTTGAATTTTTGACTTGTGCTTGTAATTTGTTTGGTTTAGTGTGCAGCTTACGTTTTATGCGAGGGCAAATCCCTGTGGACGAACTTCTTTTTGATCCTGAGATCGAGAGAACCGCAAGGAGGCTCAATAGCAAAACGAGACGTATGAGGCAACAGGATAGACAACGCCAAGAGCAAGGAGAAAGTTCTTCAACCACAAATCCACCACCATTCATACCAAACATGGAGCCACAACCACCACCACCTATTTCTACTCCATGCATCAATAGTCCAAGGAACACCGCTCAGTTTGCCAACCACACCGGAAGGCAAGCTGAGATGAAAACGGGAACTCTAAATCTATTATATGGAAGTCCATTCACCGGAATGGACCATGAAGACCCATTTGCTTTTCTCACAAAATTTTATGAGATAGCATTGGCTGCCGGAGTGGATCAGGCTCAGGAGCTTCCGTTGTTCAGACGATTATTTCCCCACGCTTTGCTCGGTAAAGCAAAGGATTGGTACCTAGATCAAACACCAGCCGTAATGACAGACTGGAACGTGTTAGAAGAGAAATTCATCGAAAGATTTTTCTCCCATAACCGATTCATGGAATCCAAGACGGCCATCTCGGTGTTTTCACAAGGAACCAGTGAATCATTAAATGAAGCGTGGGAAAGATTCAAGTCCATGCTTCGGAAATGTAAAGGGCATGGATTTGATGAATTGACTCAAATCCATATCTTCAAAAATGGACTTCAACCAAACTGCAAGACGTTGTTGGATGCGACCTCGGGTGGTTCTTTATTGTCAAAAAGTGCCGAAGAAGCCACAAACATTATCAATCGAATGGCTCTAAATGATCTTCAGAGTCAAAGTCGAGGAAATTCTTTGAAGAAGGCGGGAGTGCTTGAGCTAGGGACGAACGATGCCATCCTTGCCCAAAACAAGCTCATCTCACAACAAGTGGAACTCTTAACGCAACAAATCAAAGAGTTAAGAGAACCGTCAAAAGCTAAACAAATAGCTTGTTGTGAACTTTGTAAAGGTGAACATGACACCGGATTTTGTCCACCTCCCGGTTTTGATGAAGTAAACTACATGGCCAATCAACGGGACTATCAACCGAGACAACAACAACAACAACCTTATCAACCGCACCCTCAAAATCAACAACAACAATTCCAAGGGAACCAAGGGTTCCAACCTAGAAGCAACTATTATCATAACCAAGGTTATGGAGGTGGTTCTTCTAGCCGTCAAAACCCTCCCCAAAATCAATATCAATCTCAACAACCGTCGGTCGTCAATTCTAAGTTAGAAGAGACATTGACGCAATTCATGCAAATGTCAATGGCCAATCAAAAGAGCAATGACGCGGCCATAAAAAATCTCGAGACTCAAGTTGGGCAACTTGCTAAGCAACTCGCGGAACAACAAACTGATCCTTCCTTTTCGACAAACACGCAAACAAATCCTAAGGAGTATTGTAAGGCGATCACAACGAGAAGTGGGAGGGAGTTGATGAGTGAGAATAAAAAAAGAGTTGAGAGAGAAAATGAGGAGGAAATAGTTGAAGAAAATATTGATGGTGAAGTGGGGGAGTGGAATGAGAAGGAAGAAGTTGAAAATAACGAAAAGAATGGTGAAGTTGAAAAGAAAAAAAGTGTGGAGATTGAGAAAAATACAAGTGATGAAGTAGTGGTGGAGCCAGTAAAAAAACCTAGATGGAGGAGTTCGAGAATTGCTAAAGGAAAGGAGGTAGTGAGCGCTACTCCAATCCAAAACCTTCCTTATCCTCATGCTCCGTCCAAAAGGGAGAATGAACGGCATTACGTCCGGTTCATGGATATTTTTAAACAGTTGCAAATCAACATTCCGTTTGCCGAAGCCTTGGAGCAAATGCCCAAGTATGCCAAATTCATGAAGGACATACTTACAAAAAAACGGAGGCACACGGAACCTGAGACAATCTTGCTTGATGCACGATGTAGTGCCATCATTCAAAAAACCCTCCCAAGGAAGGAATCCGATCTGGGACGAGTCGCTCTACCGGTAACCATCGGAGACACCTACATGGGTAATGGCTTGATTGATTTGGGATCTAGCATCAATTTAATTCCACTGTCCATTATCAAAAGATTGGGAAATGTTGATATCAAACCTGCGAAGATGACTTTGCAACTTGCTGATAAATCTACCACTGCACCATATGGAGTGGCTCAAGACATGTTAGTCAAAGTTGATAAATTCTTCTTCCCGGTTGATTTTATTATTATTGATATGGAAGAGGATGATGATGCTCCGCTCATCCTGGGCCGACCATTCATGAAAACCGCGCGCATGATGATAGACGTAGATAACGGTTTGATGAAGGTAAGGGTCCAAAATGAAGAGGTAGCCTTCCATCTGTTTGAAGCCAAAAAGCATCTCAATGATAAACATGATTCTTTCCGAATCGATGCCACAGAGGAGAAGCTAGTGGAGGTCGCAAACCAGGTCCATATTTCTAATCCTTCCGAAAGACCTCTTATCGGCGTCTACCAACTTTCGACCAAAACTAAAGAAAAAAAGATGGAAGCATGGTTGAATGAATTAGAAGCTTGTGGAGAACTTGTCTATCATAAAGAGACAAGGGAAGGCGTGGATATGACAAATATAGTGGAGGAGCCGAAACTAGAGCCACATTTGAAGTATGTGTACCTTGATGATAACTGTGCTAAACCCGTGATCATTAGCAATAATTTATCCACAAACGAAGAGAATCAATTGATGCGGGTGCTAAAAAAGAAGGAGGTTGTCAAATTAGTGGAGGCCGGGATGAATTGTTCTATCGCCGACGGTGAATGGGTGAGCGTTGTGCAAATAGTTCCGAAAAAGGGTGGTATTAGATTTTATCGAAGGTTCATCAAGAACCTCTTGAAGACAACAAATCCCTTGAGGAGGTTGCACAACAAAATGGATCCCGGAAGCTCTAAAAACAAAGTGGATCGCGGAAGCTGCACAATTCCGTTGGATGCTCCTCTGTGAGCATCACACCGTCGAGCTTAGCCGACGTTAAACAAGCGCTAGTTGGGAGGCACCCCAACATTGTAAGTATTTACTGTTTTTTGTGTTGTGTGTGTTGGGTTTCCTAGTGCTAACCATGCTGTATGAACATGAACTGCTGCCTTTGAAAAGGCATTTGCTGTCATGCTCGCCAGATGCTCGCTAGGCGAGGCAGTAGCAAGCAAACTCGCTAGCTGCTCGCTAGGCGAAGCAGCAGCGAGCGCTGCATGACAGCACTTATTTAAAACCTCAGCAGGGCACTCAATTGGCCCAAACACAACTTTTCTGTTTTTGCAACTCTGTTGAGGCAATTTAACCGAGCACTCTCCACACTCTCTCATTTTCATCTCTCTCACAATGGCCTGTGGACAGGCCTGTGTTTGGTGAGGGGGCGGGCGCTGGTGCGTCTTCAGGTGCTGCAGCTGATGATGATGATGATGAGGATGATGAGGCTACCGGTTCTGAAGCCGGTAGCGAGGAGGATTCTGAGCCCTTAGAGGGTTGAGTTGTTGTATTTTTCATTTTTATGTTTATTTCTTTTGTACTGTTGGGGTGTTTTGTCCCCCATGAACAAATTTATATTTTCAGTTAATGTTATTTATTTCTGTTTTTAATTTTGTTTGTTTAATAAATTTTTGGGTGATTAAGTGGCAAACCTTCTAGATTGGTTGCTCCTCAAGAAGTACCCAATGAAGGTGCATCCGAGCTTGGATGGCAATGATAAGAATAAACAAGTGAATGAGGCTAAGGTACATGGTTACCTTCGGCTAGAATGTTAGAATACATTAGGAACTTTACTCTTTTTGGTAAATTGAATATTGTCTTTTTGCAACATAATTGAATGAATGTTTCATCTAGAACTTAAAACCACAAATTGTGAGGAAACCTCCATTGTACACGTAAATGCTGGATTCTAATAAATTTTGTTGATTCATGTGATTCATGCTTTGTCTTTTATTATTGTGAAATTGTGGAAGCAATTAGAAATGATCAAGGCACTTGTTTTCTTTCGAGCACAACTACATCCAAAAACAACTTACCTGTGAGCAGAGAGAGTATTTGTTAACCCCTTTGAGCTTAAACAGTTGAATCTCAGCTTGAAATAAAGCGAGATTTCAAAAATCTTTTTTTTTACAACCCGGAAAATCTTGATTATTGTTCTTTTGTCGTAAAAAGTTAAGAGCATTCACTTAGGGTGAGTAAGAAATAAGTTGGGGAGAATCGGTAAGTACCACAACTCTTGAAAAAGAAAAGAAAAACCGAGCAAGCATAAAATATATATATATATATATATATATATATATATATATATATATATATATATATATATATATATATATATATATATATATATATATATATATATATATATATATATATATATATATATATATATATATATATATATATATATATATATATATATATATATATATATATATATATATATATATATATATATCTATATATATATATATATATATATATATATATATATATATATATATATATATATATATATATATATATATATATGTATATAGAAAATATATAAAAGAACATCTGTTTTGTAAATATGATGTGAAAGAAAAGAACAAAAATAGAAAGAATAAAATGAATGCTTGCTTGGAAGAAAAATAGTGAAAAATAAAAATTGAGTTGTGGAATATGTGTTGTGAAGGTTTCAAATAAGAAACAAATGAAACAAAGTCGAGATGTGTGAATAATATTGTGAATGTCTCTTTTGCATCGGCACTTTCGTTTCAATGGCCTTAGAAATGACCCTTGTTTGTTAACCTAACCAAGCTTCAACCGAAAAGCCCTTAGTGATCTTTATGCTTCCACAGTACCATTTTTAATTGTTAGACATTGTATGAATCTATTTGATTTCTTCATTGTTTGTTAGAGAGTGAGATTATTCCCGCGGTTGCAAACGCGTAAATTCTTCATTCCTTATTCGAAGAGGAGAGATAGGGTGATTCATTCAGAATAATATTGTTGTAGATAGATAAATATTTTGCATTGCTATTAAGTTTTAGTTCTTGTGTATTATTGTATTCGAACCATTGGAAACTTGTATAGGCTGATTTCGCTTGTGTTTGAGCCGTTTATCCAACTTCGGAGAAACCTTTTTCTTAAAGCAAATCCTCTTGTCCTTCAAGAGGCATACTTTGCTTGAGGACAAGCAAGAATCTAGTTGGGGAGAGTTGTTAGATACCCAAAAGTGCTTATTTAAGTTATCAATTAAGGGTATTTTTCACTCTATTTCCTTGCTCTTTTGTCAAAACCACCTTTGTTCGAACATGAAATGCAATACATTGATAAACGATCTTGGTACCTTTGATTTGTGTGTTATTGTGCAGGTAGAAGGTATGAAACAATAGAAAATGAAAGACACAAGAAGTTGGCAAAGGAACCAAAGAGAATTTGCATTCATCAGCTTGCTCGCTAGGCGAGAGCTGAAGCGAAGGCCTCGCTAGGCGAGTTTCCAGCGAAAAGCTCCAGCAAAATGCCAATAAATTCGCCAGGCGAGATCCTAGCGAAGGTGGTAGCGAGTTCGTTCAGTTTTGGTGAAAAGCGCAGCCAGCACTCACTCGCTAGGCGAGGCTCTAGCGAGTCCCCAGCGAGCATTCCAGTAGCAAAACCTCTCAACCTCGCTGGGGCGAAGGTTGGAGCGTGTCCTTCGCTAGGCGAAGGTTTGTTCGCTAGGCGAACATGACAGTTCAACAGACCCTGTTTCTCTGGGCACAGGTGCCTTGTGTGCCACAATTAGACCCTCGCTAGGCGAGCCTTTCTGCTCGCCTAGCGAGCATGACAACCCAGTGTCGCATCCGCGAAAAAACAACCGGCGGGCTAAAACAAAAACAACACAGAGCCGCCACTGCGTGTTATTTATCCCAAGATAGGGAAAGGAAACGCTCAGAGAAACCTGGAAAAAGCATGGTCTTGCGACCAAAGAGAAAGGGTAAGGGAGTCGGTTACGCAAGGGGAAGGTATTAGCACCCCTCACGTCCATCGTACTCGACGGGATCCACGCTCTAAGAAAAGAAAAGGTTGCTAAAACACCACACACACACACGCACCGAAGACAACACAGGTGGGGTTAAGGGGGAGAGAGCTCGATAGGACGTCGCATCCTATGCCTACGTATCTCGTCTGGAACGAGAATCAGAGCTGCCGTAGTTCGGCTCACGCACGCCAAACAAGCAAATAAACACACCGGCAAACATGGAGCCTGAATGCCAATCACTGGGCTTACATCAGCATTCGAACCAAAACACACACCAAAGGGCAAACGTGGAGCCCGAAAGCCAATCACTGGACTTACATCGGCATCCGAACCAAACACACACAAGAAGAAAAAAAAGAGCCCGGAGAGACCTCGCACGGTCTCCTGCCTACATACCTCGTCTGGAACGAGGATCAGGGCGATGTAGTTCCCCTGAAAGGGAAAGAAAGAACATGCAAACTAGTAGGGAGTCGGGAACTCGAGCCTACAAGTCATCAAGCAAGCCAGAAGAGACGCTGAGACGTCAGAAGAAACGGCACACACAGACTAACAGGGAGTCGGGAACTCGAGCCTGATAGCTGCCAAAAAAAACACACGCAAAAAAGAAAAGGGTGCCCGGAGAGACCTCGCGCGGTCTCCTGCCTACATACCTCGTCTGGAACGAGGATCAGGGCGATGTAGTTCCCCTGAAAGGGAAAGAAAATCTAGCCAGAAACCAAGGGAAGACACACTACCAGGGAGCTGGACTCGAGCCTAGTGTTGTCATGCATCATTGCCCTACGTTGTGGTTTCTACCTACTTGCACCACTGCAAGCTAATCCTATCCAGGAAAACAAGCATACAAGCATACAAGCAAACAGAGCAAACAAATATTCACAAAGCACACACTATAACCAGTCAAGTGAGGCTCAAACAATGGGTTTGACTGCCGAAGCAAGTCATCTGTACATGGGTAGTATTCGCTCTTAACCTTGCCATTGCGGGGCTAAGGTGAAGCAGATGAAAGGTGAATGAAGATTAGACTTCACAGCTCTTATCCCTGACCAGGGAGAGCTTCAGACAAAGGAGCGTGGGTCCAGAATGGAGGGACCCTTCTACGCTCAAAGACTCTGACTCGATTGTGCAACAGCACAAGATCTTGGGTTAATGTCCCAATGCATCAACACAGTGGTGTGAGCAGAGGGACGACTCAACAGAATAGTGGGGGATAGATTGCATATCCCTTTGATCCACCAATTGCCTCATAGAGGTCTTTACCTGCTTGGCACAAATGTAAACAACCACAAACATCGCCTCTTAAGGAGGACTTCAGACAGTTGCCTGGCCAAGTAACAGGCCAGGTCTTCCAGACTACATGAAGAATAGAAGTCCTACCTCAATTGGTTTAAAAACCAAGCAGCAGCAAGCAAGTTCTTAAAGAACTGTAAGCGACTAAATGTACCTGAAATCAATCAAGTATCATCAGTACTCAGACAAACCAACAGTAAACAGCAAATTGTTAATCAGTTAATCTGTACAAAGCAACACAAGTTAATGCACACAAGTGCAAGCTATAAGATCAAGCCCAAGCATCAATCTCTACAAAACAAAGCCATGTTAGTGGACAACATCAAACAAAACTCAATTTAATCAACTTGCACTTTTTCCCTTAAGCCTTTTGCATTTCAACCTGAAAATCCAAACCAAATGTGAGAAACTAGACCACTAGGCCAAGCCTAGGGTCCAAAGGAGGTAAAAAGTTCTAAACAGCAAGTGCAAACCAACCAAAATCACATTAAAACAAATCAAAAGCAAATGCAATTGGTCCCATGCTTATATCAATCACCATTATCATTTTATGCACAATTTAACATCAATCATGTAATTTGCAACTTCAAATAACCAAACAGAACTATCTCACTCAAAAGCATACCAAATCAATTCAATTAATTCCATAAAAATTCACACCTAAACAGGACATATTCAATGTATGGCATGTCAATTTTCAGCTCAATTGGACAAAAGAAAGTAGGTCAATGAAAATCAATAAGTCCAGACACATTTATACAAGCCAATTCAAGACATCAACATAAGCATCAACTTCCATAATTCATAAAACAGTGACAACAATTAAGAAATGAATGGGATCAAAACTATGATGTCCTATAATGTGTCTACAATCCACATATCAAATTTAATCTTCATCCAATACCATATGAGAATTTCACAAGCAAAATGCCAACATGTATCACACAATGTTACCAAATGAGCATATAGAGAAGAAAATTATCAATCAATTAGAAAATGCAACCAAAAATCCCAGCAAAATTCACATGTTATCTTGACACATCAATGATCATTCATGCAAAAAATTGGAGCAATCAAACATTTCTAGGCCAGGCAAATAAAATCAGAAAGTTGACCTAGCTTGGTGTGACACAAATTGTCACACCTCTATCCAAAAAATCATATCTCCATCACCAAGTATCCAAAAATCATAAACTTTACATGAAAATCACCCTCAACATGTCCAGAATAAGCACAAAAATTTTCATCCATTTCTTTAAAGGTATGAGCATTTCATGATAGATATGGTGAAACATGCAAAAAATGTACACAAGTCAAAGATCAATAGGCCAAGTCAAAATTTCTCCAAGCACAACTTGTGGTATCATGCCTATAAAATTCTAGACAAAATTATGAATCCAACAAAAAAACTCCCACTAATTTTGGATTAAGCATGAATTTTCTATAATTTTTTGAAGTTAATTAAAAAATGAGATGTTTATTTAAGTTAATTATGAATTAAATAAGTCTCAATGGCATTTTCGTGAATATCCCTAGCCAGGCCAAAACGGTGCGCAGCACATTAATGCGGTGTCGCGTGTTAATTGGATGAACTTGGCGGCAAACAAAATTTCAAATGGCCAGGCACAATTCCAAGATCAAACACGGTTTTCCTCCAGATTTCTCACGCGTTCGTCCGCGTTCACAAGCTTCTTCACTTCCAGCAACGGCCATGAACAAAACTCAACGAAAATGGACAAGCGAGGTACCGTTGGAACCGTCTCTCAACCTAGGTCACAAATATGCTACCGATTTCGCCTAACTCTCACTATATCTCACGGATCGAGCGAAAATGTAAACACACATCAAACTTCCAATCAATATAACTTTCTCTACAGTTAATCATTTTGAAAACCAAACACATCATGTTGTTCTACGTTGGATGAACTACAATAAGCATGTAACAATTGAAGCAATTAATGGAGTCGAGTTTTGGTACCTTGAATGAAGACAGTGACGATTTGCGCGTGTTTGGAGGTGATTCTTCAAAACAGATGAAGAAGAAGGTTGTGGAAGGAGAATGCAATAGCTAGATCGATCCAACACAGCTCCAATCGCAAGAAATATCAAATCACCATTGTTGAGCACCACTTGAACAGTCACGAATCCAATGCTTTCTTGCTCCGATTCACCAAAACAGGTGGAGATCTTGGCTTATGGAAGATGAATCAAGAAGAATGAACAAGTTTCATGAAGAATTGATGAAGTTTTTTGTGAAAAGTGTTGATGAAGATTCTTGATGAATTTGGAGAAAATGGAGGGAAAGTTTGTTACAAGCTTTGAGAATTGTGATTGTGGTTAACAAATTCTGTTACAATTAGAGCTTTATACTCTCCCTTAATCACTTCTAAATCACCAATTAACAAAATGCAAATAATTAGCATAATGCCATTTTTCAATGCAAGGGCAAAAATGACTTTTCACATTAGGGCACATGACAGCAATGTGACAGCTCAGACACCTTCTAATTATCATTTGGAATGTGTTGGCTTTGATCCCATGGCAATTGGCATTGTATTTCTCATTTTCAATATGCTATGCCAAAAAAATGCATTTTAAGTGAATGTTCAAAAGTAGCCTTGCCAAATATTGAACCTTGAACACTTATGACAGTTGGAATAAGTCACATTTGGCATTTGTGAGGTGTTGCAAAAACTCCCATTCCAAAATTCCCATTATCTCTCAAGTTGGACCATTTTGCCCTTGGATTTTAATTAGTGCACTTGAAAATTGACCTTTTGCATTGACCATTTTTGATGAATTTTGATTATGCACCATGAAAGTACATGTCAAATGGAGTTTACTCATAAAAAGATCACTCATTTTGGACACT